>NC_048232.1:56525194-56711680 GCF_002007445.2 Ailuropoda melanoleuca
TGTTGAACCAGCCTTGCATATTTGGGAATCCTACTTGATCAAGATGTATAATGTTTTTATGCATTACTGTATTCAATTTGCTAATATTTTGTTGAGGACTTTTGCATTTATATTTATGAGGCATATTGGTCCATAGGTTTTTTTTTTTTTTTCTTATAATGTCTTTATATCTCGTTTTGTTATTAAGGTGATTTTGGTCTCATAGAATGAGTTGAGAAGTATTACCTAAGTTCTGTCTTCTAGAAGACATTATAGATACTTGGTATCGTTTCTTCCTTAAATATTTGATGTAGTTCACCAGGGAACCTTTCTGGGCCAGCTACTTTCTGTATGGAAAGTTTTAATTGCTGGATCACCTCTTTAATAGATACAGGCTTATTCAGATTATCAATTTCTTCTTCTGTGAGTTTTAGTAGTTTATGTCTTCAAGGAATTGGTCCATTTCATCTTATTAGTCAATTTTATGGACATAGAGAATATCCATCTCCCTGCTTATATTACCCATCTGTTCTTTTATGTTGTCTGCCTTTTCTTTAGAGTCCTTAGCATGTTAATCACAGTTTTAAATTCACAGTTTGATCATTTCTACATTTATGTCATATCTGAGTTTGGTTCTGATGCGTGCCCTGTCTCTTCAAACAGTGTTTGTTTCTCTTTTTGTTTTAGTATGCCTTATAAATGTTTTTTGTTGAAAGTCAGATGTGATATACTGAGTAAAAGAAACTCTGGTAAAAAGACCTTTAGTGATGTGGCATTAAAGTGTTGGTAAAGGATGTATTCTATATTGCTATGACTGGATCCCAGTCTTTCAGTGAGCTTATGTCTGTGGGCTGTACACTTCACAACTACTTCTAATTCTCTCCCTCACCTAGTAGGGACATGATGACTAGAGGGGCTGGAATGGGGTGTTTCCTTTCCCTGAGGTCAGTTAGGCTCTGATATAACCCCAATAGGCTATGCTCTGGTAAAAGTACTTTTTCTTAGGGGCAGACTGCTCTAAAATACTTTTTTTTTTTTCCCTTCTCCCCCTGCCAGAAGCCTGAGGGGATTTTTCTCTGGATTTTCCTGGAGAACCTGGTAGAGCTGCATGAGATAGAACCGATGGAAGTGTGGGGACCCTCTCACCTTTAACTCTCAGGCTTATCTACACTGAGCCTTCAGCAATACATCACTTATAGTTTGGGTTTTCTTGTGAATAGTACTAGTTCCTGGGGAGGTTTCTGCTCCAGGGAATTGTGATTCTCTGTATCCATTTGTCCGTCTTTCTAATTTTGGGGGCAGTGGTTTGCCCTGCGGCCTCACTTCTCTAAAGGATCTAAGAAAAATTACTGATTTTCTGGTTTATTCAGCTTTTTATTGGCTGTTAGGGTGGATCAGTGACTTCCAAACTCCTTATATGCCAGACTGGACACAAGAAGTCTTAGGCTGGTTTTGATATGTTGAATTTTAGAAGAGATTTATCCGCTTCCTCTCAGTTTTCAATTAACTTCTACAAAATTGACTATGTACTTTTTAAAATCCTAATGTTTTTACATTCTGCCTTTTTTTCTGATTTGTTTCTGGTAAATGCTGCCGAAGATTTTTCCATTTTATTAGAACAGATATATAATATTAGGAGACAGGAAAGAGAGATCATGTGTGTGTGTGTGAAGGAAAATTGAATCATTTTCCTACCATTTTAGCGACTTTGGCTTTTACTCTGAGTGAAACAAGGAGGCAATGGAGGCTTAGGAATAGGCATTATCAGGTTCACTCAAGCTGCTTTCTTGTAGACTGGGGAGATAGCAATGGTGAGAACAGGAATATTGTTAGGAGGATATAGCTGCAATCATTATGACAGATACTGGGTGCTGGAACCATTTTGGTAGTGGTGAAAGTGATGATATGGTTGGATTCTAAATATAATTTGAAGACAGAATTAAGCATTGCAGACAGATTGGATGTATGGTGTGAGAGCAAGTAGTTAAAGATTACCCTAAAGTTTTTGGCCTAAGAAATAGAATGTGAGTTAACTGGGATAGGGTCACTGCTGGGTTCTGGGAGAATATTTGGTGACCACGATGGAAGTTAGATTACAAATTTAGTTACGGCAATTACACACACACACACACACACACACACACACACACGTTTGTATCCTCATGAAGACATTCTGCAAAAATGCATTTTTTGGTGCGGGAGAGAATGATTTTTGTCCCTCTGTCCACTTGATAATATAACATTTTTCTTGGACATGAGTGTTTTATGATCTTCAAATTGTATTAGCACTATATGTTTTGACCCTCTGTTACTTTTTCCCTCTTTCTGTATATTTTATCCAGAGGAGTAACATTCACATTTTGGTCTAAGTTGAAATAGATTTACCTCATCATTGAGAAACACATATGCATGACATTTCTTATTTTATACCATTCCTCCCCCTCCTCCCTCTCCTGCCCCTTCTCCTCCCTCTTCTTTAATCTATCAGCCATCCACACATCCTAATACTTTCTTTTAGATTCCCATGTTCCACTCAGATCTAGGAGAATAATATTAAACCAGGAGTAAGTTGATTAATTTTACTGTATAAAGGCAATTGCTTTAAACATAGGATTAACTGCAGCCTCAAACTCTTTTCCTTACTCAATAAATGCAGATTTCCTGATCATACAAGACATGAAAAATTTAAGTAACATCTATAACTTACATAGTTTGGCATCACTAAGTAAAATATTTCATGTATACCCTGTGGCATTTCTAAAACCACTTCCTCAATGCACTAGCTGATGTCAATTCAGCTTTTTTCACATTAACTTCTTGCCAGCAAACATAGCTGGCACTTGACTTGGCCCTCTCACTGTGCCTTCCCTCATGTCAATTTCCACCTCCCTCACAGATACAGAAATGCAATTACAAGGCATGGAAGTACTATCCTGCAGCCTCCATTATTTCTCAAATGGTTATATTTTACAACATATATTCCCACTTTTCTCTCCACTTCGCGTCTCGTGTCTCTTCCCAAAATTCTCTTCTTTCTTTTTCTAATTATTTTTAACAAACTGCACATTCATTCTCCAGACTGCAGGAATATTACACAAATAATCTCTCCACGGAAATCCTAAACCAAAATTCAATCCTATTGGGGTTGGGGAATTGCTTCAGTTGGATATCTGAATAAAATTATTCCTCAGGTGATTCAAAAGTTTAATCTTACGGTTTCAAGCAGACACAGTCTGAATGTCTGACAGTTTTAAGTAGAAATGGGAATAAAACTATTTTCCTGGATCAGATCAGCCTCAAGTTAACCATGCCAACTTTCATTAATAAATGTTCTCAGAGCTTTGCTCTCTAAGCTAGTTTCATTGTTTTTATTTCCTTTTTCAGACAATATCCATTAAACAGGTGGGATTTTGAAATATAAAGCCTAGGAGAATTTAAAGGTGTCTCAGGTGAATAAGACTACAACACTGTAAGAATGTCCCCAAACTAGGTCCTCCAGTATTATAAGCATACTTAAACAACTTTATAGATTTTCAATAAAACTTTTGATGAATACTAATTTTAATAAAAGTCTTATATTATTAATATCAAAAATAAAGCTGTAAGACCTTACTCAGATTACTTAAAATAAATTATGAACAGGTGTTTTATTACACATTTTATTAAGTGTTTAATCAATGAATTATTAAAACAGTACAGTTTGTAATGCCACCTAGTGGATTTCTGACTGAAAAATGCCCCCTGAGTATAAATGATATAATATGGAACATATGCAAAAATAATGCTAATCCAGTCTTCCTATATGTTAACACTGCTCTCTCTCTGTGTCTGTAATATAGTATATATAGTATTTTACTTGAGAAATAAAGGATTAAAATTTTAAAAACATTAAATTGGAACAGAAAAGAAGGAAACATATGTCTGGGAAGTTTATTTTTAAGTTTTCTATAGGTATAGAGTGTTTAAATAGCATCTCATAGACAATAGGTTAACTCTTGGCACAATTAGTTGCAATTATAAAGATGACTATAAAGATGACTAAAATAAGTAAATAGTGAAGTGTGTGTGTATATATATGTATAATTTATGGTTATATATATTATATATACACATATATGCATAAATTAAATCATTATCAGTTAAGCCTTTGATTTTTAACTCCATGTAATATTGTTTGGATAAATACAGAGCTGTGATTTGTAAATGTGGCAGTGTACCAAAAATCTTCTGATTAAAAGTCTTTAGGGATGAGGCCCAAGAATGTCTGCCTCTGCAACCTCCCTAATTTATTATGATACACAATAATGGCCGATAATTGCTGCTGTAAATCATTATCTAGACTCAGAGACTAATGTCCAGACTCCCTAAAACTGGAAAAATGAAATCTTATACAAAATATTGTCTTAGAATGGTNAATTTATTATGATACACAATAATGGCCGATAATTGCTGCTGTAAATCATTATCTAGACTCAGAGACTAATGTTCAGACTCCCTAAAACTGGAAAAATGAAATCTTATACAAAATATTGTCTTAGAATGGTTTTTTTGTTTGGATATAAAAGTAGCATGGCAATATTCACTAGTTCCAAGTATCTGTTGATTGATTTAAATACTACCCAGTGATTCTTTGAGTCATCCTCTCTTTTCTCTTAATTACCCTGGGTCATATGCTTCATTTCCATGGTTTCTAATACCATTTATATGCTGATATCTTCAAAAAATATATAATAAACTCAGGTCTATATCTTAACTCCAAAATCTGTATATAACTGCCTCCTAAAATATCCCCATAGAGTCACACCTATTTCACAGCATCCAGAGTTAAAGTCATCTTATTCTATCTCTAACCCCCAAAGAAATTCTTGAAATTTTACCTTTCCTATTTTAGGAATGTAATCAGCATCACCAAGATAAGCAAAATACAAACGTTTAAATCGGATTCTTCCATTGACCAAACTCTCATACTTAGTCCTTAAGGCTCATACTTTATACTTCATAGTCTTAAATCTACTTAATTCTCTCTTTCCACACTGTGACTACCTAGCTAAACCTTGCTAATTTCTTTCTCTGATATTAAACTCAGTTCTGTTTCCCTCTAATCCACCTCCTCCTTTCACCCTATAGAGTGATACCAAAGTGATCACTCTAAAATATAATACCATAATACTTTAAACCTGTTATTAATATTCTTAAGTCCCTTTAAATGGCTTTTGAAATAAAATTCCTACATTTTAACAGCAGTATTCCTGAGAGGCTTTTCCGTAATCCAGTTGAACTAGAATCACCAAGTGGTATGCTTGTGGAAATGTGGATTCTAGGGTTTAATCCTAAACCATGGGGTGTGGGGAATACTTTAAGGGACCACCCACTGCAGAACAATTAGATGCTAAAGGACACATTTTTTGAGGCATTGCTTGCATTACAAAAAGTAGGGAAGTTTTTTTAAGAATACTTCTTAAAACAAAAACAAGTTGGTGCCAGTTCTAGAGTGTTACAGAGTACTGCAATTGCTGGATTGTAGGGTAGTTCTATTTTTAACTTTTTGAGGAACCACCATATTGTTTTTCACAGTGACTGCACCAGTTTGCATCCCCACTAACAGTGCAAGAGGGTTCATTTTTCTGTACATCCTCATCACCACTTTTTTCTTGTGTTTTTGATTTTAGCTATTCTGGGTTGTGAGGTGATATGTCATTGTAGTTTTGATTTGTATTTCCCTGATGATAAGTGCTATTGAGCATCTTTTCATGCTCTGTTGGCCATTTGAATATCTTCCTTGGAGAAAATTCTGTTCATGTCTTCACCCCTTTTTAAATTTGGATTATTTCTCTTTTGGATATTGAGTTTCATTAGTTCTTTACATAGTATGGATACTAACCCTTTATCAGGTATGTTATTTGCAAATCCTTCTCCCATTCAGTAAGTTGCCTTTTAGCCTTGCTGGTTATTTTCTTTGCTGTGCAGAAACTTTATTTTGATGTAGTCCCAAGAGTTTATTTTTGTTTTTGTTTTCCTTGCCTCAGGGGACATATCTAGAAAAATGTTGCTACAGCCAATGTTAGAGGGATTGTTGCCTGTGCTATCTTCAAAGATTTTTATGGTTTCAGGTTTCACATGTAGGTCTTTAATCCATTTTATAATATAACTTGAAGTCTGGAATTGTGATGCCTCCAGCTTTGCTTTTCTTTTTCAAGGTTGCATTGGCTATTTGGGGTTATTTGTGGTTCCACTCAAATTTTAGGATTGTTTGTTCTAGCTCTGTGAAAAATGCTGTTGGTATTTTGGAAGGGATTGAATTAAATCTGTAAATGGCTTTAAGTTGTACAGACATTTTAACAATATTTGTTCCTCCAATCCATGAGCATGGAATGGTTTTTTTTTTTCATTTCTTTGTATCATCAGTTTCTTTCATCAGTGTTTATAGTTTTCATAGTATAGTTTTTTCACCTTTTTGGTTAAGTTTATTTCTAGGTATTTTATTGTTTTGGGTATAATTGTAAATTGGATTTGTGATCTAACATCTACTATCCACAGTATACTAATATGGCTTTTGGAAAAAGGGAAATATGAAGTTGTTTTGATTATAACTATAATTATAACTCAAACAAATAAAAAAGCCTAGTGTTTCTCTCTTCAGTATCTCTCTCTTTCTCTCTCTCTCTTTTCTTTCTGTCACTCCTATGTTTGTTTTAGTACTTTGAAAATTGATTTACCAATTTCTATCTCCTTTCTGGGACTGGAAATCAAGCCCTTCTTACTATATGATAGTAGAAGACAATACTTACATAAATACCACCCACTTGCTATGTCCCTAGATAGATGGGGCGTATTTATCACTTAGAGCAGAATAAAACAAAACTATGTTATCGGTATTAAATAAATCCCCAAGGGAAAAGAATGGGTTATAGAGCAGACCTTGAACAGAGCTAAGGAAATTAGAAAAGGGAATTTAGATCCATAAGTTATACTGGAACAAGACAATCCTTAAAATGTTGAGAGCAATTTTGAATCCATCCCAACATAAATAAAGCTTCAGGGGAGTTGTCTGAAGAGGATGAGAATGATGTGTTCCTGTTTCCTTGTCCTACTCAGGGCAGAAACGCACAGCCAGAAAAAATATTGTCAATCCAAGCCTTAAAAGTCACTGCTAAATATAACATAGACTGATCTAAAATGCAAAAAATAGAAACAATTGTTGTGTTTTTGTGCACAGTGAGCTTAACTTTATCATACCAACCTGTATTGACCTTAATTTATAACTTCCTGTACACATTTAATCAGTGTCCATCTTTTTTTTTTTTTAAGCGTGTATTAGCAGTAAATTTTCAATGCAGTATAATTATCTGGGGAAAAACAGGTTGGATTTTACTGTAATTTTGACTTATTTTGAACAATATCTTATTGTTAACTAATATATCTTCTCCAGGAAACAATTTATCCAGGAGAGAAGAAGGCAAATTAATCACTGAAATTTTTTGAACTTATGGAAAGCTGTTAGGTTTGGTTTGTTTCCTAATACAGATAGGTTTATTTTATGAGATGATACGTATACATATGCATTTAAGTGCACCCTTCAATTCATTACATGATAAAGAATAATTCAATTTTTTTTTGTATTTGGCATTGGTAAAAATTATAAACATAAACAGTTACACGTAACTGAGGATAACAGGGAGTCATGATAATCTTCAAATTATCAAATCTCAAAACAAGAAGCTGACACAACTAATCCAAATTTGGAATTCCTGAGGGAGAAAAAAAAAACATTTACTTTTCCCTTTCCCCCCTGAATGTAAAATAATGGTAGTTTCACCTGATGTAAAATATGTTCCAGGATTAATAACTATTGAGAGTTAGCTGCCCTTAGATTATTTTTAGGCTCCAGGGAGGTATGACTATTAATATTGTCTGATTCTTATTCTTGAAGGCACATAAATATTTTTGTAATGAATGAGTTATTATATAAAAAGGATGAATAAATGTCCCTGACATTGAGAATTTGCTGTTGTTTATTTGCCAGGACACACTTAAGGTAAAATAAATTTGATACAGCTGAAAGTAAAGGTGAGAGGTATTGGAGATGTTAGGGGAGAGAGTGTCTGCATTCTGTGAATGGAGTTCTGGGTCCTTGGATTCCCCAGGAGATTTAAGTGGGGATCCACACTCAGTATAAAGACAACCATAAGCAAAGTAGCAAGCACAAAGCAGTTTATTAAAGCGGAAGTACACACTTAAGGTGGGAGAGCTAGCAGGGTCCCAGAGGTGGAACGGGTGCCTTTTGTTATTGGATATTATTGGATCTCTCTGAGTTGGGAGGAGCTGTGACATAAGTGGGGTGATCTCTAATGGAGGCTTCTACAAACCATTTGGGAAATTCCTCCCACAGTTTGGGAGCGGGAGTTTTTGACCCTATAAGGTTTGTACAGGAATCACAATGGCAGCCTTTCCCAACGGGAGAGGGGGCTGTTCCTGCAATGCAAATACATTATAGTGAGTCTAGGGGTTACCCTGGGACAGAGGTGGAAGAAGAGAGTGCTTGTTCTGAATCTGTGGCTCTTGATCTGTCAGGCGCAAGGTCTTGGAAGCCACAGGGTCAGGACGTTGAGCTCCTGGCTTATAGTGTGTAGCATTTTTTTTTTAAATCACGGTCCTTGCACCCAGCTTCTGTCTCTATTACTCCCCCTTCAAGGACTTGGGACTCTGCCTCACATTGTTCCTTCCACTGCTCTTGTCTAACTCCTACCTAACAGAAAGATGCTGGAATATTTTATGAAAGTTTGTGAGAAACAAGAATGTTCTGAAGCATTTCCATGGATCATTCCTCCATCTCATTCTTTTCATTTTTTGCCTATGAACTCCCAATTTCTCCATTCTTCCCTCCACAAGAAATATGGTCACGGATGGCTTCCAAAACTCATATGCGGTTACTACCACCAGAGAAGGACTCTCCTGCTCTTTGTCGTAGGTTGGAAAATCTAGGAAAGATTTCTTATTGGCTTAATTTTATTCAGGCACACAACTCGGACTCGCACAAGTGTAGTCAGGAATGTGTGACTGACATGACTGAGCTCAACTGGGTCAGATTATGCTTGCAGGTGAAGGAGCTAGAGTAATGTTATCACAGAAAAAGCCAGTTGGAGCCCAGTAGCATGTATCAGGCCCAGTCTTAGAAATGGAGAAATTTCTCTGAACTAGGTACTGTTTCAAGTTTTTTATCCTTTCAATCGCCAATTCCACATTTTCTCTATCTCCAAACATTTCTCGATGTTAGGCATCAAAAATAGTGTACTACTTATTGTTCTGAGGAAGGTGAATATATTTCTCTGAAACACACTAGAAAGTATAATTTGAAAGTAATACAGGTATTAACTAACATTATTGTGGAAATCACTTCACAATACATATGTATATCAGATCATCACGTTGTACACCTTAAACTTATATAATGTTATATGTCAATTATAGCTCAATAAAACTGGAAGAAAAAAAGAACCCTTATAATTCAATAGTAAGATACACAGCAAAATATAAAACTCCAGAAAGGATTTTTCCAGAACTTCTAGAACAGAAACTTCACCAAAGAATACATATGAATGGCCAGTAAACACATAAAATATGCTCAGTAACATTATCATAAGAGAATTGCAAATTAAAACTATAAAAACACAACCACAAGTATGATAAATTAAACAAACTATGCCAAGTTTTGGCAAAGATGGAGAACAACTGGACTCCGATAGTGCTGGTGGAAGTGGAAAGATTACAACCACTCTGGAAAAGAGTTTGGCAATTTCTAAAAAAGATAAGTATACAATTACCATATGACCAACAAATTCCACTTGTAGGTAATTACCTAAAGAAAGTAACATAGCATATATTCACAAAAAGATTTGTATATAAATGTTCTTAGCAATAATTACTTATACACACAATAACACAAATAGACCTCACAAGCATAATGCTGAGCAGAAAAAAAAAGAGACAAAGGGTACATAATATATACTTGTTTATTGTACTCTTTTCTATTTATATGAAGCTGTAAAATTGTTGAAACTATAAGAAACAACAAAAAGTGAGTTGCAATATTTTACAAATCTGACATAGATGAGTTAATAAAAGCTCAACGATATCTTCTGCTAAGGATTTCATTCACAGCTTGTACTCAAGCAATTCATTTAAAGTAGAGTAAAATGTCAGGGCGCCTGGGTGGCATTGGGGCACCTGGGTGGCACAGCGGTTAAGCGTCTGCCTTCGGCCCAGGGCGTGATCCCGGCGTTATGGGATCGAGCCCCACATCAGGCTCTTCCGCTATGAGCCTGCTTCTTCCTCTCCCACTCCCCCTGCTTGTGTTCCCTCTCTCACTGGCTGTCTCTATCTCTGTCGAATAAATAAATAAAATCCTTAAAAAAAATAGAGTAAAATGTCACTTTATGTATGTCACAAATTGCAATCAAAAGGAGCCAAGAGAAAAATATTTTACTTTTTCAGGGTTTTTTTTTTTAAGATTTTATTCATGTATTTGACAGAGAAAGTGTGCCCACAAGCAGGCAGAATGGCAGGCAGAGGGAGAGGGAGAGGGGCAGACACTTAACTGACTGAGCTCCCCAGGCACCACTTCAGATTTTCTTTTTGCTAACATTCTAAGTCAAAAGACAAAAAAGGAAACAAAAGAAGAATATTAGAATTAAAAAAAGTCTGGAGAAAGTAAGAGAATAATTGTGAGTTTTTCTTCTTTTTTAAACAATTCATTATTAGGAGGAAGAACATGGAATCCTACAAAAAAAAATTCTGATTTTTTTTTACCGTACTTGATACATACCGTAAAATCCTTAGTGAATAATGCATACCGAAGATCTAAATGTTTTAACTGTGTAAAATTAAGTGTGAAGTAATGAATGTGTGAGCACGTCCAATTTGAATGTATTCCCTATACTCTTGTTAAAGAATCTGCTTTTGTTTGTAGTGATTATCACAAGTATTATGAAACATGAACTTATCATTTAAGAAAAAAATAAAGTATTCTTTTAATAGATAAGTAACCTAAGGTCTGCAAATAATTTCTGTAAGAAATATGTCAGCTGATGATAGATTTGTTCCACAATGTCATTCATTTTTTTTCCATGAGGTATACTCAAAGTTACACAATTAGCCGTTGTTTCTAAAGTTAGAAACAAAAAGATGTTTGCCCAGATTTTCTCATCTGAACAATTGCAATTTTGATAGAAAATGCCAATCTGTTATCTAACACAAATGTCCATGACATCAATGCAACATCTAAGTATTTTAAATGATTAGTTTCCAGTTACTTGAATAGTTAGTTATCTTGGGCTTCAGGGCTGGTTAATATAAACTGATTTTCCCCCAAAATACTGGTTTAGTCTTTGTCACTGATGTAAGCACAGATATAAAAATATCTACTGATATGAAGTATGGAATGTAAAATTAGACCTCTTTTTATTTCCTTTATGAAGTTTTCACAGTAATTTGGAATTTTTTAGCACTGTACTTTTTAATCTTATTTTGTTTAGCTCATGGCCTGACAGCTGAGCTGAGTTTGTCAAGCTTTAATTTCTAGAATTGATGTTGCAAAGATATATTCTTTAATTTCTTAAATATGAATTCATTTTTTAATATTTGGTGTAACTCTTCACAGTCCAATGCCCCACCTGCCATCTCCATAAAGTTTTTATTCGTTCTCTTAGAAGAGCAGTCTCTCCAGGTCATGACTCATAGGAAAAAGATCATGGACTTTGGAGTCTCAGTAAGAGTCTACTCTTAGCCATAAGGTCTACCAGCATAATGGTAGTCTCTCTGCCCTAACCCTGTTAACCCTCTCCTGTTAAATGAGAATAGTACTTACCCTCCAGATTTCCTGTGAGAATCAACTGATTACTGTACCTGAAAATACATAGGACAATAACTGGCATATAAGTGGCTCAACAACCGCTGAGTATTTCTGAATTGTTGAAATGGCATCCTAGAGCCATTCAATAAATATGTCTATATATGTGTCAACAATTATTTTGACAAGCAAAAATACAAATACTAAAATTAAATTATTTTTTCAATGTAAACTCCCAAGACATTATGAATGGTTTATTTTTCAGGCATCCATTATATTTGAATAAGCTATTATAGGAAATACTATACTTTCAACACTGGATCTGTTGACTTGCAATAGAAACCATCCAGAATGAAACACATACAGAAAAGAGTCAAAAAAATAAGTGAGAGCAGGGCACCAGGAAGGGATGAAACAATCTCAAACAGCCTAATAGATGTAATATGTATAACGTATGTCATTGTAGTTTGTGAAATAAAGGGTGACATAACTAACAAATATTTGATGAAATACTGGTCAAAATTTCCAAAAATTTGATGAAAATATTAACTGGTAGATTCAAAAATCTCAGTGAACCCCTCACTTCCTGATATAGTGAGAAGCCAGAAGGAAGAAAAACTACAAGACAATTTGCTTGTTTTGATTGTTTCAATAAAGTTTATTTGAGGCATTTTCTCATGTTGGGCTAACAATTGTCAGCATGTCAAAAATATTGTAAGCAATCAGGTTTGTATTTTCTTAATTTTGAAGAAAGTTGAGATAAACAGTATTGACCAGTTATTTCCTTTTGAGATGTGTAAGCTTTATCACATAATACATACTAACAAGTTTAGATGTCTATAATATTTTATTTGGGATTGTGTTATCAAGAGATGAAATATAAATTTTGTCTCTCTGGAAGTCAATAGTTAGAAAGCAACAAAGTATCTTCATCTTAACTTAAATGCTCCAGGTAATTTTTTCAAGGCACCAAATAGAGATTTTGGGCACTCCACAAAAGTAGAGATGCTATGATAGAAATGCAGGTAACCAGCAAAACCATGTCTATTATTCTTCTCAAACAAGAAAACATATACTTAGCTAGAAAGAATTACCTCTTTCTAGTTGTGGGCTCCTGCCGTCGCCAGAATAAGACTTCTCTGAGATTTCACCAGAGAAGACCATTATGGGTATAAAATCTAAGAAATAATAAACAAAGTTTGATTTAAGTGCACTTTCAAACTAGAAGAGAGGATATCCATGTCATTAACTAAATTAAGAGAATAAAGGATTGATTTTCCATTTGTTTATTATTTTAAAATAACAGTTACAATTATCTCAACCAAAATTCTCTAAGTTGCGTTTCTAAAAAGGAAAAAGGGAAAGACAGAGAAAGAATACTTATTAGGCTCAAATAGCTTTTATAAGTCTAACGATGATATCATTAACTGACTTGTTTAAATATATAGTTAAATCACTTTCCTTGGGAATGTGAGTGAACTAAAACATTCCCTTCATGAAGCAAACTATATGCAAAGAATTATTTTCCAGTTCAATGCTTTCATTCTTAAGTTCAAGTTACATAGCAGATTCTCAATTATTATGACTTAAACTCTGTTGTGGCCAATAATATTTTTAATAGGTGCCAAAAATCCCAGAATATTGCACATTATGAGGATTATATATACTATTTCATTCCATGTTGTACTGGGAGTGATCTGGGGAGGCTGAAGTATCAGGATCCAAGCTTCCCAAGATTTTTACTTTGTTCTTAGAATAGGGAGATTTGTGAAAAAGGGACGGGGGCGGGTAGGGCTCAAGTATCTCCAGAAAGGGTCTGCCTTGCCGTCAGTCAAGCTCCTTGGTAAATTGCTGTTTATGTTACAGCTCTTCATGTTTCCATGTGGAGATCTTCGCTAGAAAAACACTTCAAGCTCTTTCCCCACCAGCTATCCATTTCTTTCTGTGGGAGAAGTGAGTTAGAGATTACAGATTTAAGAAAAGGGAGCCTGGACATGCTCAGCTTAGCTCTTTCCTCTTTTAGAGTCAGGGGTCTCTTCATGCCATAAATTTTATAAGGGTAAGCTCAATAGAGGAAGTCTGTGGTTTTCCAGCTATGTCTGTACCTGGGTGAATAAGTGTAATTCTTCGATGCACTGTTAGCAAGCCATGTCTTCCAACCAAGCTTTTGTCGTAAATAAAGATGATAGATTAATCTCCATCTGTCTGACTCCTTCATCTAAGCCACACTTTCTCCTATTGCACTCTTTGTATATATTTATGAAGGCTCCTGTTTCATTCTATTGCATTTTAGATTTATTCATCTCTTTCACTGGGCTGTCATTTTCATTATAGGCAGAGGATGTCAATTTCATTGCCCTATTTTAACTGCTTAAAAGGTTTAAATATAGGAAATAAGCAATGAATGTTTGTGGAGTAGATGGATGAAAAATGTAGCAAGAATCCCATATGATAAAGTTTATCTTGGATATGTTTTACATAACAAATCCTAAAATAAAGTTCCAATAATCTTGTTCAGTAGGCTTGCTGCTGTTTACTGTAGTACAAAACATAAAGGGGATAGATTAGTTCTAACAGGGGCTATAACAGGGAGCCAACCTCTATCCTTAGCTTGCTGAATGAACTTTGTAGAGTCAAGGGGACTTTTCCAGGCAATTAAACACCTCCAAAACACATATAGCAAAGTTTTCTGTTTCTTCTGTTGGATAGTTGATCCTCAACCTGTGGTTCTTATGTGATTCTTTCCACATAGATCAAGTGAAAGAAATAGACGTTTTATTGTGGGTAAAAGAGAGCCCATTGGCATAATGACAGGAGAAAGCCTTTGAATGCACAGGTATTTCTCATTCTTTTAGCAGAGCAGATTGATTCCCTAGGGTCCTGTTTCTTAGACTATCCCAACATTAAAAACATTGTGGCATGAATTAAAAAATATATAGATAGATAGATATATCTATCTAGATATATATTCTAATACTAGTTTATAACTATAAGAGTCAAATAAAATGCACCATGCAGAAATTTAGGATGATCAATATAGGCAAAGAAAAATATATTACTGGAAGTAGGGAATGTTAAAAAAGTTACTAATATTTATTTACTGAAATACTTCCTTATGAAATAAAAAATAGCCAGGATTTTATAAGTATTAAATAAAATGTAAAATGCTTCCAGGTCATGTTATATGCCTCAAAAATCGGGCAAGAATTTTTCCATTTCCTTTCTTTTCCAAGAGGAAAATAATAGTAATAACTATGATATTGAACCTCCTCTGGGATTTGGTAAAACATTATAAAAACTCCAACCTGTGCATTTTTGGTTTTCATGACCTGAACTGAGCATGACCTTATCCCATATTTCCAACTTCCTTTCCAAAATTGAGAAATTAGTGATTTATAACATCATGTCATTTTTGGCTGAGGTAACATATCATAAATGATGTTGCACATTGTTACAACATGCAGAGTGTTGAACAAATATTTCTCTTTTCTTTCCTTTTTCTGTGTTGTTTATTCACTTGTATTCCTAGGAGATGCCAACTCAACACAAAACTTTCTGGCATAGAAATCTTTAAATGAGTGGAAATACCCAACTATCCTTTTGGTTTAGGAATTGTACTAGCTATAGAGTCCCTCAAGCCTACAGGAAGAAGCTATTAAAATGGATTCCCTACATGTTCATTTTAAATGGGTCAGAAGGTTACATAACAACATAAAATAGCACACTAGAGTTTTAAAAATGATTTATACTTTGTTACATTTATTAATACTAATAACTCTGAACATTTTATATAGAAAAAAACACTTTACTCTTAAAAATATCGTGTCCATCTGTGGACATATGGTGTTTGTAAAGTGCCTTTATTCACAGCTTTATATCCTCATTTCCAGATTTCTTATAAAATATGATTTTTGTCTCAGATTTAGGCTTTTCTTCTCTCTTCTAGACAAAAGTGTTTCTTGGTATTAGTAAAGAAAAAGAAAAGGTATATTCTGTGTGAAGGCATGATATGTTATCAAGAAAATATATGCAGTTAGCTTGAAGAAACAATTTTATAAAGAATAGGCATGTTTCATAATTTCTAGTTATTTCTATAAACAGCTTTACTCATTTATTTTAGTTAAGAAAACTTTCATGCCATTTAATCCATACCAAGCATTATTATGAATTCTTTTCATGTATAAACTTTGTTACTCCCCCGTCATACACTATGAGGTAGCAACTATTAGTATCCCTGTTTTGTGGGTAAGAAAATTAAACCACACTGTGATCTTACTCCTAATGCAGTTACTGAAACTCTAGAAGATTGAGGAGAAAAGCAAAGCACTCCAAAATACATGGAGAATGCTGACTTCCCTAAATCAATAACTATAGCCAACATAAGTGAATAAAGCAGATAATTACTGATCTCTTGGAGTTTATATTCTTGTGTGTGAAGACAAGTAAATGAATATGTATAAAGCAAAGATAAGAGTTGATATATTATAAGTGAATTTATAATGTAATACGTATAATATCTGGCAGCTTTGATATCAGATTGTGCTTACTTTATATATTTTCTAATTTTTCTATGAGATAGAACATTTCATAAGATTTAGAACTATCTTTTAGTCATTTAAAAATATTGATTTATGAATTATTCATACTGATCTTTAGGACATTTACAGTCTGATAGGAGAGATGAGATATGTAAATACATTGATTTTTTGATATTTTTTTTTGCTTATGCCTTTTTAAAGTTGAAATAATAAAATTATAATGAAGGCACAAAATATTTAGGTCCCCAGTAATTCAAGCAGATTTTCTAGGAGATAAGATATATGAATGGTACAGTTTTATTAACAATATGATATACCTACCTAGCATAGACTAAACAACCCAAGTGAAGAATTTTGGTCAATCTGGCATAAACATAACAGAATGATGACAACTTAATCCTGTGCTTATATAAGCAATGTGTATCTGGAGAAGGTATTTGACAATGTACAGTGAAATAGTTATAACATTTCAATAATTGTTAATGTATATCTTACTTTAAACAATCTTAATAGGAATTTCCTAATCATTTGAGTTTGTAATTTATATTTGAGCAAAGATTCTTGGCTTTAATATAGTTGTTTCTTTGTAGCATGTCTTCATTTTATTTAACATATACAAAATACAACTGTGATGAGAAATTTTTACTTTATAGCACTTTATGATGGAACTCGTTTATATAGTGAAAGTAAAACAATTACGATTTCAGAGGTTACAAATGGTGGCACATTTAAAAAAGAAAATTACTTTTATTGGTTATAAAAATCCCTCTTTGATATAAATGACACAAGCATTTTCTCACTTCAGTGAGGGATTTTAATTACCTCTTTAGTGATCTATGAAATTATGGCCATGCTGCAAAATTTTCCTTGTTCTTAAACTTTTGGACTTTTATATCTTTCTCCTTTCAGAGTCTTACATTTTATTTTAGGCACTTAAAAGCTCAAAGATCTTTGTTTATTATATTGGCAAAAAAGTAGAGAGTACCTGGACTTACTTTTCCGTTAATAAGCCAAGACAGATGCTCTGAGAAAATTCTTGATACAAAACACTTATAAATGACTGGGAAATGTAGAAAATATTTGTTAATGCAACACTGTGCTTATACGAGAATTACAAAAATCCCCAAAGCCCAAAAAATAAAAATAAAAAAATAAATCTGAACCAAAAATTGCATGCTAACTTTCAAGCTATAGTCACACTTGGGGCATTTACTAGCTGTAATTAAGAGTACTGGAGTTTACTGTTGGATCCTAGAACATATAAAGCCTCAATGAAAATGTTGACAAAAAATCCCCTAGACTAACAAAGGTAGCTGAAAGGGAAAATTGTTTATTTTGGCATTTATAATGTGTAAAGAAGTTCACACAGAGGAAATGATATTAAATAGTTCTAAGTTTGGTAGCAGCCAGGAGAAACCAACAAAAAAATAAATCCAAAGGACTCCCATAGATAAAGTTAGAGAAAGTCTCACTAGATTACAACCTCTATTAAAAATGATTAAAAATCCAAAATTACAAAATAACCAAGGAAACAGAAAATCATGAGTGATGTTCCCCAGAATTGAACATCATGGAACTTCACATGATGCAAAGATTGGGTGAAATATACAGTCTAGCTGAATTAGAAAATAATACAACCCTTTTTCACATCAAATGGGCAAAATATATGTACAGCTTTGAAAATTCTCTTACCCAGTGACTCTGGACTCACTATCCAGTGGTTTATCCAGTGGGAGGGAATGTAATGTATTATAAGAGCAGAGACTCAGGTCACACTGCTGATTCACATTTTGCATTTGTCTGTGTGACATCCAATTATTAATCTGATCTTCCACTGCCTAGTTTCTTCCTCATTAAATAGGAATAATTGTACCTGCTCATAAGGCTATTATGAATAGGTTAGGGATTACACTGAATCTGTAGATCACTTTGGCATATTAGCAATTGACATTTAATATTTAAACAATCCAAGAATATGAACCGGAGATGTGTTCCCATTTATTTATATCTTCTTTAATTTCTTTTAACAGTGCTTTGTGGTTTTCATTTTATAAGTCTTTCATCTCCTTGGTTAAGCTAATTCCTAAGTATTTTATTCTTTTTGATGGTATTATCAATGGAATTGTTTTTGTTACTTCCTTCACATTGTTAATTGTTTATACATAGAAATGCAATTCATTTTTGCTGTATCCTACTACCTTGATGAATATATTTAGTAGTACTAACAGGGTTTTTTTTTTTTTATGGACTCTTTAGGTTTCCTACATATAATATTTTATCTGCAAACAGTGGTAATTTTATATCTTCCTTTCCAGTTGTAATGTCTTTTACTTCTTTCTCTTGCTCAATTATTCTGGCTATAACTTCCGGTAGTATGCTCAATACAAGTGGTAAAAGTGAGCATTTTGCCCTATTCCTGATCTTAGAGGAAATACTTTTAGTTCTTCACCATTGAGTATGATATTCACTGTGCATTTTTCATATATGGCTTTTATTATGTTGAGGTGATTTCCTTCTATTCCTAGTTTGTTGAGTGTTTTTATCATGAAAGTGTATTGAATTTTGTCAAATGCTTTTCCTGCAGTGATTGAGTGAGCCATGTGGGTTTTTCAGTTTCCTTCATTCTGTTGATGTGGCATTTTGTATTAACCAATTTTCACATGTTGAACTATCCTTGAATTCCACAAATAAATACCGTTTGAGCATGGTGTAAAATTCTTTTAATATGCTGTTGAATTTTGTTTGCTAGTATTTAGTTGAGGATTTTTGCATCAGTGTTTATAAAGGATATTGATCTATAGTTTTCATTTATTGTACTGTCTTTGGCCTTGGAATGAGTTAGGAATTATCCTTTTCTTTTGACTTTTTTTGGTAATATTTGAAAAGGATTGGTATTAGTTCTTAAATGTTTGGTAGAATTCACCAGTGAAGCTATGTGGTCTTGGACTTTTGTTTGCTGGTAAGTTTTTTATTACTAACTCAATCTCTTTACTAGTTATATGTCTGTTCCAAATTTTCTGTTCTTTATGATTCAGTTTTTGTAGATTCTGTGTTTCTGAGAATTTTTCCATTTCTTCTAGGTTAACTAATTTGTTGATATACAGTTATCCATAGTACTCTTTTATATTCATTTTTATTTCTGTAGAATCGGTAGTAATGTCCTCACTTTCATTTCAGATTTTAGTAATTTGAGACATTTTTTTTTCTTGGTCAATCTGTAGAATCTATAGAAAGTATTAAGATCAAACATTGGAATAGAGAAGGAAATAAGAATGTCCCCTGGGTTTCTAGCTTGCATTACCGATGGTGCTATTACTTAAGATGGGAAAGCATGGAAGAAGGTGCAATGATAGGATCAAACAAGGAAAAGGAAACTGAAGCCATGTTTCTGTATCTCCAAAGTCTATGCTTTGCACAATTCCTACTACCTTTCTCTTCTATTTGCTTTAGAAAAAGCCCATTCTTCTTTGTGGTCTCCTTCCTTATTATGCTATAACTGCCAAGGAGACAGGGGTTTGCTTTATATAATTCACCCCTACCTCTAGAACACATCAAATAAATATAAAATATGAATGAAATGAAAATGTTAATTATAAAAATATCGCATAACAATAAGTTTCCTACCTCCTTTTCAAAACACGTACTTGTTCCTTAGTATTTCCTGGAAAGAAAATTTGCATCCGTCACTCACAAGAATGACAGATTCACAGAGAAAATTTGCTGGAGTAGGAACAACAAGCTATACAGAGAAAGCAATGTCTTTGGGGTCCATCAAGAATTCTATCTGGTGAGTCATATGAAATTGCCAGAGTCTGATCCTTTTTTACCTACGAGAAAATGCAGTCTCATATAGTTTAACCAAATAATAGGTCTGGCAGAAGATTGGGTGATTTTTTTTAAGAACTCTAATGGTTGTCATCTTATAAATAAGTCTTCTTGTCTAGTCACTGGTGTCAATATTACTTGGAAAATCTCTTTGACTTTATTTTTTTGCATGTATTTCATCTTCTGTTCCCTTTACAGACTAATGAAAACGCAACATATATATTTATGTAATTTCTTAAAAAGAGAATCTAACAGTCTATTTACCATTGCTCAGCAGATATAAATTTTTTATTGACTATCAAAATGTATTAACATTCATTTAGAGTTGTTAATTAACATTAGGTGTTTCAACTCAGTATTCAATAGATATCAAGAGAGACAATTTTTCCATCTTAGTATAATTACACAGACAGTAAGCTTTATATTTTTGTTTAACATTTTTCCTATAGATAATTCTGCATTTTCAATATTTTCCCCCACCAATATAATGTAATATCTATGCTGTTATTAATTAATCAACTATTTGTTAGTGCAACAGAAACAAATCAAAATTTGCTAAAATATTAGATGATTTATTAATAAAATTAATGAAGTTTTATTAAGCATAACAATACACATTTCGTACTGAAATTTAAAGAGATTAAATAAGTTCTTGGGCCATTGAATTCCATTTTCATTATTATGTTACAATGTGGTGCACACCTTTTATTTTCTATTGATTATATTAACTTCAAGTAATACTTTGTCACTATGTATCTTAATTTTCCTTTTTTTTGAAACTGAGTAGAGATTAGGTGAGCGATGCGAGAGATTTACTGACTTGGTCCTTTATATTGCTCTCCTGTGTGATGATGGGCCCTGCTCATTATACAATAATAGAATAAAAGTTAAAAGATGAAATTGCAAGATGAATACATTCCATCCAGTTGAGCATGGTTTGAGGGAAATACAACTGCTTCAAGAATCTTGGGAGCTAAGCTGACATCCCTGAGAACCCCAGAAACTCTTGGCACTTGTCTTCTATAAAATGGAGACATGTATTCTTGCCATATCTAATTCATTCAGTTGTCATGGTGATGAAAAATGAGATAATGATGGTGAAAGAACACCATGAATAAATGGTTATGAAAATATACATATATATCTATTTTGTATAGATGAGGAAACTTAGGTTCAGAAAGACTACATGACTAATTAATTATAGACCTTCTTTAAAAAATCCACGTGATCTGTCTTTGAACTATAGAGAATGATATGAACTTGAAGACAATGGTTAGAGTAATAGCTCCTGCATTTTCTAATTTTTAGCCTAAATCATTCCTGTTGCAATTTAGTTCAATTCTCTGGTCTTGCTGTGGTGCAAGGGGAGAACAGGTGTTCATCTACCCCTGGAGCAGATCATTGAAATCACTGCATACTATGCTATTATTAGATTTTTTCCTTAGCTGTGTTTTATCCAAGTGACACAAACATAATTTTTCAGGTCTTACATGTTATCCTAATTTTCTGCTTTTTAACTATCCCTCCTTTTTTTTCCCACTGTGCCGTCTCTGTATGTTTTGTTTTGTTTTAATTTGAGGCATTGAATTTGGAAACACTACTTAAATAATGACTAGGCCAATGTCAGTTCTGATTTCTCCATATTCTCTGTGTAATAGGTTCACTTGGAATATTTGAAACTCATGCTTGATAGTAACTTTAATTGATATCCATTTATTGTTTCAAATAAATTACAGTAATCTGCTATACTCCATTCCTCCAAAGTGGAAAAATGTATGTTAAGCTTCATATTGATGTAATTACATATTATTTTTCTTATGTTGCTTCACTGTGTAAACGCCTTATTATTTTGCACTCAATTTAGCTTTCTTTTGAGGTTAGAATTATTGATCAATAATATTTTAAAAGGCCTTACATTTCTTTTTCACTTATGGTACATAAAAAATATATAATACAGGCTGAAATAGAATCACATTTATTTTAATGATAACAAAACTTTTGATGAAATAATCAATTTCATACTTTTTGGTTTTAGCAAAAGCCAAGCATTTTAGATCAGTTTGAGAAAGGTAAATGGTCAGTGGAGTCACTGTGTTTTCCTTGCAAGGTTATCATTCTTATCTTTGAGTCCTTCTTGGACCTTTCTTTGGGTACAAGGCCATTCACACGCTTCCAATTTGTAGATAATTAGTTAAGTATGCAAGTGGTGAATTCCCATATATAACCTATTCTATAAAGAAGTCAAATATTACTTTTAAGTAATGAAAAACAATGGTAAGTGCACCATATTTAATAAATTTGTAATCTATTACATAATGATAATCAAATAAACAGCCTCAGCCAATTCACACAGGCCTGTCCTTCACTCCATAGCTTATTATTGCATTGTGTTTTTAGACAATAAATTAAATACCAACATTTTTGTTAATACTTTAAAGAATTTTCTAATAATAAAATTTCCATATAGTTATCTGGATGTTTTTATTAGTTCTGATTCTAAAAGTTTAGCAGAATAGAAAAGATGTCTGCATAGAGGAATTTTTATTTGAGCATAAAACAAAATTATTACAACTGATATGACTGTAAAGTTTCTACATGAATCATGATAATGACAAATTTCTAGGAAATAAAAAATAAAGTGCCAAAGGAAGAAGCAATATATAGAAGAGTAGAAATAAGTAACATATGTGTTATGGAACTACTTTTGTTGTTCTAAGTATCTCTTCTGTGGTTTTGGACCTAATATTTATTTATAGACTTTCCAGTTTTAAAGATTTTTTTTAAATGTATTATTTATTTGACAGAGAGAGAGAGAACGAGAGAGGGAACACAAGCAGGGGGAGTGGGAGAGGGAGAAGCAGGCTTCCCGCCCAGCAGAGAGCCCAGTGTGGGGCTCTATCCCAGGACCCTGGGATCATGACCTGAGCTGAAGGCAGACACTTAATGACTGAGCCACCTGGGCGCCCTGACTTTCCAGTTTTAAGTAGCACAATTAAGAAAGTTTTCTCTTCTCTTCCCAGAAAGTTTTAATATTATTAAGAGATATCCACAGCCCTAAACCATTACATATATATATATACACACACCAGCCAAATGAAATGAAGGTTAAGTAGAGATGTGGAAGGTTCCTAAGAAGTGATGATGTTGAACTTCATCTAAGCTCTGAAGCAGCAATGGTAAATAAACCCTCACACACACTCCTGTGTCCTAGAAAATGGCTTGCCCAAATAATCATCCTTCCCTGTATAGTTTCCTTAGACTTGCTGTCCACTCATTCATGACTCCCATAAGACTCACAGAAGACATACTTGTTTACCTATGACAAGGTAAACATAGATCTTTAAACTTTTGCTTTAACTTAACAAGGCCAGACACAGGCCCTCTAACTTTCCATTCTTTGTCTCATCTATGATTAGTAGATGAGCTCTAAAGCAGCTAGACACAGAAAGATAAAGTCCCTGTTTTGCTGATTTGACTGAGACCTGTCCTGATTGCAAACTCAATTCCAATAGTAAGTCATTCCAACTATGACTCATCTACTCCTCCTTATAAAAGTATAAGAAAGTATCCTCCTGCGAAAACACTCTCATTTTCAGATCTGAGGTGCTCTTCCTATTGCAACACTTGAATAAAATTACTTTCTCCTTGTTTATTTTGGTTATTGAAAGAGGGAACATTCAAAGATGTGTATCCTATAAGAATAAGGCAGAAGATATTTCTCTGCATGGCACTGAAGAACATAAACTCTGCAGCCATTACACCTGGATTACAAATCCCATCTCTAACATTTAAAAGCTTTTTGAACTTCAGAAAATTTACCTGAAATGCTTCTCAATTGATAATAGCATCAGTGCATCACCTATTTCATAGTGTCATTGAGAAAATGAGAGTTACTGTCTATCTGCATATATATATATATTACTTAGAATTTTGCTGGTCACATAGTAAGGATTATTGGAATGTTAGATGTTATTGTTATTACTATTGCTGCTTTTTATATTATCTCTTCTTTTTATTATTATTGATTTTATTTTTTTCTCTCGATTAGTTGCACAATTTAAGGAAATAAAACAATACTCAGCTTGGAAAACTGGGATAAAATTGAGTAGGCTGGAAGGGAGAACATCCCCAGACGCTGTTTGAAATAAATGTGTGGGTCTAGATTAGGAACCATTCAGAAAATCAATTTATGCAAGATGAAGTAAGTAATCAGGATAGAATAAAGAAAGAGATCTCTAAATTATGAGTGTGGATTTTGGTTACAAGGACTAGGAATTAGCTTGCATATATACACAATATATACACATTATTATAAAAACAATTTATGCTTCCTTCAAAGAAGTACTTGGCTCACCTCTATATGAACTTCATGGAAATAGCTGGTTTAAGAAGAATTAATCTCATAAAAATATGAGTAATAACCAGATCAAGACAAATATACTACTCATTTATTTGTTTATTTAGTCAATCAACATTTCATGAGAACTCACTAGTGCCAGGAATTTTTCTGATACATCAGTAAACAATAACAACAACAAAATGATGGCGACTGCTCTCAAGGAATTTTCATTTTATTGGGAAAAATGAATAATAAAAGCTAAAGTTCAGAAAATAAGCAATAAACTTTATAAGTGAGTAAAATTTATGTTGTGGTAGATAGTGATTAAGATTGGAAAGGGAAAAAGAAAAGATGAAGAGAATCAGGAATGCTGAGTAGTACAAATGGGAGATACTTATAGTATAATATTAAATAAGACATGTAGGAGGCACCTGGGGGGGTCACTTGGTAGAGAATGCAACTCTAGATCTCAGCCTTATATTGAGCCCCTCATTGGGTATAGAGATTACTTTAAATGAATAAATAAATAAATACATACATACATACATACATAAATAAAGTAAGTCTTAAAAAAGAAAGAAGTTGTCAGGGTCATCTTTGAAAAGATGAGATTTAGATAAAGACTTGCAGAATGTGAGATGATGGAAGTGGGTATGTGAAAGAAGAACATACAAGGCAGAGGGAACATTTGGAGCAAAACAAAATTTGCCTATGTATTTGAGGAAGAATAAGAAGACTGAAGTGACTGGAGCAGGATGAAAAATAGAGTAGTAGAAAAATCTAAGAAAGAATGGGGCCAGGTAGTATAGGGTCTGGTAGACGGGTAAAGTTTTGTTTTTGTTTGTTTGTTGTTTACTCTGAAGGAAATTAGAGAGCACTACAGGGCTTAGAGCAGAAGAGTGACATAATCTAACCTGGTTTTAACAGGATTACTATTTCTGCTTTCTAAATAGTATTGTTGATTGTTTACTTTGCTGTGCAGAAGCTTTTTATTTTGATGAAGTCCCCATAGTTTATTTTTGCTTTTGTTTCCCTTGCCTTAGGAGAGATATCTAGAAAGAAGTTGCTATGGCTGATGTCAAAGAGGTTACCTCCTGTTTGCTGCTCTAAGGTTTTAGTGGTTTCAAGTCTCACAGGTAGGTCCTTAATTCATTTTGAATTCATTTTTATGTATGGTGTAAGAAAGTGGTCCAGTTTCATTCTTCTGCATGTGGCTGTCCAGTTTTCCCAACACCATTTGTTGAACAGACTGTCTTTTCCCACTGGATATTCTTTCCTGCTTTGTCAAAGATTAATTGACTGGTTGTGAGTTCATTTCTGAGTTTTCTATTATGTTCTATTGATCTATGTGTCTATTTTGTGCCAATACCATACTGTTTTGATCACTACGTCTTTGTGATATAATTTGAAGTCTGGAATCGTGATGCCTGCAGCTTTGCTTTTCTTTTTCAAGGTTGCTTTGACTATTTGAATCCTTTTGCGGTTCCATACAAATTTTAAGATTGTTTGTTCTAGTTCTGTGAAAAATGCTGGTTTTTTTTTAATAAGGATTGTATTAAATGTGTAGATTGTTTTGGAATGTGCCAGGAATGGCCAGCACTCCCTGTACTGACAGTTTGAAAGATTGCTTCAAACTTTCATGTGAAAGAGAGAAGGCGGCATGGGGGTCTACTCTCAGAGACAAAGACCCTTTGCTCTTCTTTGCTCCCTCCTTTATTGATCCTTCAGGATAATCATAATCTTTATCACTGTTTCTCAAGCATGTGATGTGTGACAAAGGGTGTTACTGGAACTGGGAGGATCTGTTTATGGGAAAGATACATATGCTAATCTGTGTGTTCTACAAGTTCCACTAAACATGGCCTAGGGGACAATGCATACTTCTCTTAGATCACAGGTTGGCTGTTTGGGCTAAGAAAGCTTCGGAGAAGGCAACTCCCCGAGGCATTCCAACGGCAGAGTGTTTGCACAGGCCTTGGCACTCCAAAGGCCTATGTCCTTCTCTGAAACCTTCCTGTCCCCAGTGGCTTCTGTGTTACATTTTAGCAAGCCATGTATTATGGATGGTTTCATGCTCTACATTAAACTGAACAGGAATGGGTTAAATAGGTGATGGGGGCTAGGGAGTGCACTTGTGATGAGCACCTGGTGTTGTATGGAGGTGTTAAATCATGAACAGTACACCTGGAGCTAATATTACACTGTTTGTTAACTAACTGGAATTTAAATAAAAACTTAAAAAAAAGAAAATAAATGAAATAAACTACAAGAATGATAGAAAAAGGAAGATCTGTTAACAGGCTATTAAAGTGTAGAATGATGGTGGCTCAGTCTGGGGTAATGACAATGCATTGGAGATATGTGTTCAGATTTGATTTTGGAAGAATGAACAAGAGTTCAGTTGTGACATGTTGAGATTTAGATGTGTTGAAGTTATCCAAGAGATGTTTGTGTAGGCATTTTTATAATTTAATCTAGACTTTGGGGAGAGTCTTTATAAATTTATGCAGATAAAAACTTTAAGGTCTCATGTAAATTGTTAGGAAATAGAATCAAATGCAATAAAGTAGAAAGAACAGAAAGCAAAAATATACCAAATGTGCATAGTGAAAAGTAAAAACAGACTAACAAGCATAATGTAAGATTAAAAAGGTTTTAACTTAAATTGCTAATGCTGCTATATAGGAAAGATGTTAAGAGAGCAAATCCTTGGAATACTCACCAGGAGAACATTTTTTTTTCCCTTTTTTCTTTATTTTCTTTCTATTGTGCCTGTATAATATGCATGTTAATCTCTTGTGGTAATCATTTCACAATAAATGTAAATTAAACCATCACATCATATGCCTTAAACTCATATAGTTATGTATGTCAGTTATTTCTCAATAAAACTGAAAAAAAAACTTTAAAATAGATATATACCATGTTCATGGATTAGAAGACTCACTATTATTACGACATTACCTCTCCCCAAATTGATGCATAGATTAAATGTTATACCCATTGAAATCACAGCAGACATTTTTTAAGAAATTGATAAGCTGATTCTAAAGTAGATATGTCAATACAAAGAACCTAGAACAGTCAAACAATTTTGAAAAAGAGAGAAAATTTAAAATATTTTCACTACATATATCACAGTTTATTCTAAAGCAAAGTAATTGTGAATGACATATGATATTGGCATAGACAAATAAATCAATGTAACAGAACAAGTTCAGACATCATCCCAAATGGAAATCTTCTGAAGAAAAGTTGTAGAAACAAACAAAGAACCATATGGTTGGTCACACTTTAAGAGAAAAAAAATATTGAATAATACATCATCAAAAATTAAAACATGTGCTCACCATATAATGGAAGCAAAAAAGGAAGTGGATAGCCTAGCCACACACTGGGAGAAAATCTTTCAATACATCTAACTGACTAAAGACTTTACCCAGAATATAAAGAGTTCCTACAACTCAAAAGAAAAAAGAAAAAGAAAATGGGTAAAGGACTTCAACAGATACTTCAGAAATGACCAACAAACACATGCAAAGTCCTCAAAATCAGCAATAAGCAGGGAAATGCCAGCTAAAACTGCTGTTAGTTATTTTGTACAATTTCATACAATGACTCAAATTAAAAAGACTAATAACATCAACTGTTGGTGAGGATGTGGAAAAACTGATGCTTTTACATACTACTGTGCCAGTATAAAATGGTACAACCACATGGCAAACAGTATACAAGTTTCTGATAAAATGCTATCACCTAACAATTCTATTCCTATGTATTAAATATCCATAGAAAGACTTCCATAAAAATGCTTAGAACGGTTTTATTCATAACAACTACAAACTGGAAGCAACCCAACTGTCTAGCATGAGATGAATAGTTAAAAGAAAGAATTCTTTGAAATTAAATATATATGATTTTCTAAGAATTTAGTGAACTTAAATAAAAGACAGGATATTACTGAAGAACTTAAAAGCAAAATTCAAATTAAAAGAATACATGAGAAAAAATATAAAAGACGAAGAGGATTGATCCAAAAGATCCAAGACCCAATGAAATGAATATAAAAAATTGGAAAGAGGATATTATCAGTGGAAAAATATAAGAAATTTAGAACTGGATTGAGATGAGTGTCTTCTATTTAATAGCTCTACAGAGTCTAAGTAACATAAAATATCAAATGACTCACATATGTTATATACTATAACTTGGGGAATTTGTATTTTGGATTTTCTTTCCTTAAAGAAAAAAATTAGCTGGAAGTATTTATTGCTATTATTGAATTATTAAGTACTATCTAAAATCTAACATTATTTTGGAATATTTTCTTTTAAATATAGGTGGCCACTAGTAAATATTATTCCTGATCAACTAATAATTTTATAAGAAAATAAATAATTATGTACTATAATGATTTACCTTTCTTTCTAGCTAAAATTATTCCCAGTAATAGAGAACAAAATGGCTTTCAAAGGGAAGACTTATTCTTTTTCACAACACAAATGGCCTGAGGTATAAAAATTTGATCTATACTTTCTGATGGAAAACAAGCAGCAAGAAAAAAATAGAAAACCAGTTCTAACGGGCATGCATGTACACACACACACACGCACACACACACACACACTGATATTTACTTGGTTCTTGGGGATAATTTTGATGTTGTGAAGAAATTTTTAATCATTTCATTCTAAATTAAAAGGAATTGCTTATTACTAATGTTATACTATTAAATATTATTAAAGACATAAAAAGTGTGTATGTAAATGAAATGCTTCTCAAATCTTCAAAGCAATAATGTGAGATCTTCTTTTGAATGTTCAAGACTAAATGTAGTAGTAAAAGCATGTGATTTGTAATTTCAGATTATAACCAGATTGGCATGATTTATAACTACTACTAAGTTCACTGCTACTTAGGATCACTATTTAGAGGCCATGCCCTTGCAATCTGATGAGACATCAGTGTCATCCATCAAATAAGAATCAGAATACATACCTTGTAAATTGAATGCAAATTTGAATATATATAAAATACCTCATAAAGACTTAAACATTATAGATGCTCAATTCATAATCATTTTATAAAATCCATCCCACTTCCCAGTTCCCCTACAATAAAATCCAGTGTCCTAAATATGTATGACCAGTCTCTTCATCATCAGAGACGTTTTCATCTTTCCACCTAATATCATGGGTGTCCAGCAATATTCAAGCATTTACAGTTTCTTGAATGTTCTGTCCACTTCTACACTGCATATGCCTCTTTCTGCCTCTGTCGCTCTACTCTTCTATATCGATATGTTTCACCTTCTCAGTTACCTCTTACTCATTTTTATTTCTTCACTGACATAGTCACTCATCACACAGTGACTGTACCTATTTGTAAGGCACTGCATCTGACTCTCAGCCTATGGTGATAAGGAGAATAAAGATTTGCCCTCATAGACCTTAAAACAGATGGGGGGAAACACATGTACATGCATGTGCAGACACATACAAATCTATAACACAGGCAGGCAAGGAATGTAAACTCTATTGGTGATGAGAGCTACAATCAGAACAGAGCCACAGGCTCTAATGCACTGTGGATTTAACAGTGTAAGTAAGATAAGGCTATGAATGGGATGAAATGAAATCGTTGCCAAGGAACATTTGATGTGCCACCTGGTAGTACACACTGAAAAATTCAGATTTTATTTTAGGAAGACTTTGGAGGATTTGGAGCAGAATAGTATAATCCGATTGGCATTTTAAAAATACCCTGATGTTTGCTGAACAGAGAAAATTTTGCAGGATAACAAAAAATGAAAAAAGAAACCACGTGGTCAAGGTGAGAGAGATAATGACTTTTATTAATGTCATAGAGGTGGAATCTGGGTTAAGGGCTTCTAAATGAAATATGAAAAATTCAATTTGACTTTCTGATTAGATTTAGATGTGAGAGATGGAGGTGCAAGGCTGACCTATAAGCATGCTGGTGATGGCACTGCCAGATTCTAAGATGGAATGTTAGTGAGGAAGACCTAGGAGAAAAATCAAGATTCCTTTATAACATGTGTTTCATCTGAGATTCCTGGTAGGCAATTTTTCAAGTGAACATATCACTTATCGTTATTTTGAAGGAAATATTCTACAGAGGATATTAATATATAAGTGGCATTTAAAGCCTGGAGCCAAGGATTATATAAAGTAAAGAAAGGGGTGGGAGACTGAACCCTGAACCCTAGCTAATTTTTTTAGCAAATATAAAGGGGAAGATCATATAAAGGAAACATGGACAGAGTGACCAATAAGTAGTGGTAAAACTAGGATAATAAGTTGTCCTGTACATGTGGTAAAGAATTTTGAATTATTTAGGGTAGAAGAAGCTAAACACATATTGGGTTAAAGAGAAAAATAATGTTAATGTATTAGTCCAAGGCTTCACAGTTCAGGCTGTTAGGGCCTTTGGTTTTGTCATTCTCAGTGTGGCTCCCATTGCTGGGTCTATGTGTCTACTCTTGTTCCAATCAACCATCTCCCAACTGGAGAAAAAGAGAAAAGAGACAAAGGGAGTTTACTCTTATTTCTTTTAAGGCCATGACGTGGAAGAGTCACACATCACTTCTGCACACATCCTAATTGTAAGTATCTCATTTCACATACCTGTCTAGCTACTGCAGAGGGTGGAAGAGTACTTTTTAAGGCTATGGTGATGTGACCAGCTAAAACTTTATTACTAGAGAAAAAGGAAAGTACGGATAATGTAATGATTAGGTGTCCCTTCTACATAGCTATATTAAAGAGGGCAGTGATTGTCTATGTAGAATGTTGCTATGAGGTCAAGTAATTTCAGACAAAGGGATTAATTGTTGGATTTGTCAAAATAGGGCTTACTAGTGATATTGATTTAGTTGGTTTCAGTGGAGCAGTGGGATTATGGAAAGAAAAAAAAACTTAGAAGAATCAGCATGGCTAATGCAAAGATGAAGAAAAACTAAAAAAAACAACAAAACCAAAAAAAACAGGCAAATCTCAAAACTTTACAAACTCTATATCCTATAATCTAAATTTTATAGGATCAGAATTAAGTAGAGGAATGCCAACAGAAGTTTGTTCCCTCGATTGCAAATTCTAGCAACAAAAGGCAGCATAAAGATTGAAAAACTTAATAGCATCCATTTATTTACAAATATATCATGGATGGTCAAATAACTTGAACGTATCCCAGCAAAGTTGAAAAGATTGTAAGCCAAACTGAAACAAGAGAAAAGACACTCAGAGAATCCTTAAATAACCTTGATGTAGTCATATCTCCAGTATTTAGTCGAACACAAAGATTCTCATAGAATTGTCTGCTTTTATTATATCACTTCAGCTAATATTTTGTTGGAAATTCAATGAACAAGAGAATCCTATAAGGTAAAATGACAAAAAGAACTTTCCTAAATAATTAATGGCTCTGATCGTTAGAGAACAGCTAACTAACCTTGATTACTGACATGTATAGTCAGGTGAGAAATCAGACATCAAACAGAGCATGGAGGAATTCAGGAATTATTTATTTTTAATTTTTTAAAAAAGTGTTGGGTTTTTTTTTTAAGATTGTATTTATTTATTTGCGAGAGAGAGAAAGAGAGAGAGAGAAAATTTCAAGCAGACTCCTTGCCGAGCAGAGAGCCCCCCACGGGGCTTCATTCCTTGAGGTCATGACCTGAACTGAAATCAAGAGTTGGCCTCTTAACTGACTGAACTACCCAGGCACCCCCAGGAATAATAATAATAATAATAATAATAATAATAATAATAATTTAAAAGCAAAGATTAAAAATGTGTTTGATTTTGCACCTTTGAGTATTTTTTCTTTAATTTTGAAAAGACATTGTTTTAATACATACTACTAAATACCTTTTGAAAGTATTATTTTTAATGTGAGAAAATTCTGTTTATCTTTTTCCAGTTTTATTGAGAAATAATTGACATATATCACTGTATAAGTTTAAGGCATATAGCATGATGGTTTGATTTACATATAATGTGAAATGATTACCACAATAGGGCAGCTAAAAGCCACCTTCTCAGAGATACAATAAAAAGAAAGAAAAAAGAGAAAGAAAATTTCTCCTTGTGATGGCAATTCTTGGGATTTATTCTCTTAACAACTTTCCTACATATCATGCAACAGTGTTAACTATAGTCATCATGTCGTACTTAATCTTCAGTAGTACTTATCTTATAATTGGAAGTGTATATCTTTTTTATCTTAAATTTTCATACATTAGGACCATTTCATAGATAAGTCACCAGGTACTGAAAGTTTGAGAACTGATATTTTCATAAAATAAAAATTTTAAAAAGGGGTATGTTTTCCTTCAAAATCACTTCTTGCTTCATTACATCCCACTGCCTTCAAAAGACAAGTGTGATTCCCATTCTATTAAAATATAATTAGCAGTTACTGTAAAGCGTGAAATATGTAGAACATCAGCATAATTATTCATTGGTAACAGACCAATCAAATTGAAATTAAAAAGAACAATTTCCTTTGTAATATGTCTTTCATTAATAAATGTTTTTCAATGAACATGGTGGAATGAGTCAATCTGAACTTCTTAAAAACTACTGTTTTTGAGAATACACTAATTGGTGCCAAAATAGAAAATATCCAGCTGGCTATTTGACATTTTTGACCAAAAATAATTGATTTCATTGAAAGCTTTTGGCTGATAAATTTTTATTGTAGAATAAAATAAATGATGTCAAATTAAGAATGAGATGCTTATAAATACCAAAACAGCAGAAACTAACCATGTAGGAAACATTTCACTTGCTCTAAAAAAACTGTGTGTCCTGGTCTTTGCAATGTATCTATATTCACAAAATTTATCTTCTTCCTAATGGCAGCAGTTAATTCCTTCTAATAACAGTAATAGCCTGCTCAATTCTGCCTTCATCCAAAAAGAGTATTTTTATGTATATATGATGGAAAATATTAAATAAGCTAACCTCTGCTCTCACCTGACCACTTGAAGTTATTTGTGAAAGCTATGTATAAATATAGGTATTCCTGACAACTCTCAGCTTTCATGTGTCTGGATGAAAAGTCACAGGGCACTCGGAGTTTTAAGGTTGAGGCAAGTTCAATCAAAACATATTGGAGCAATTCTGAGTGTAAATGTGAAAAACAGCAGAGCATACGCATTATAACATAGGCAATTTTAACAAAGGGATTCCCTTCTCCCTCCTATTTTGAATGAACACATGTAAGCTATAAGTACTAATTTAGATTATATGAAATAACTAATTGATACACACACACTTTTGGAAGAGAGAGAGGAAAGGTAAGACCTTTATTTTCAAGCCTGTCAGGAAATCCCCCTACCTAACCATACCGTCTTACAATGTGTATATTCTAAATGCATTATTTTTAACTCTGTTGCATTATTCTCCAAAGTTATATATTTTTTTAAATTCCAAAAATGTTCAACTAACACTTGTGCATCATTAATAGTTTACAGAATCATCTTTTCACAAAATTTCTCAATCAATGCTCAACTAATAGAAAAATACTATTACTATATCCTTTTTATGGTTAAGAGAAAATGTTCAAGTGGATTAAAGTGACTAGTTGCTAAGTGGCTGTTACCCAAACCTGGAATTAACAACATAATTTTCTTTTTTCTAATTGCATAGTAATGTTGAAAAATAAGTCTTCCTGTAGATTTTTAAAAAATATTCTAAAAATCATAGTTTATCATCTGTCTTAAAATGCCATAATTTTCTGTGAATAGGGACTAGTTCTTTGAAAGGAAGACCACAATAAACCACATATTTTCTAAATATCAACATTATTGTGAAAATGGATTTTGAAAATCAGTGATGAAGAGAAAAAAATAAAAACAGCTAAGGTATATTGTGGCAATGATTGATAGAGGTCAGTGTGCCTCAAAATATTGGCTTATAGCATGGAGGCAAATGTGTTTCTTAAAGCAGAATTTCCCAAATTTCTCAAATTAAAATAATTACCTGTAAGACTTATAAAAATGATATATTACAATTCAGATCTAGAGAATGAGAATATTCTTAAAAAAAAAGACTAGGAATCCATATTTTGAGTACATAAGCTAAGTGATTCCTACAATTATAGAAGTTTGGGAAAAACCAGCCTTAATATATTTCACAAACACCTAAAGCTAAAAAGGAATAAAGTTAATCATATGAGCTCTTTTTGTTCTAAATAAAGATATAATATTTATTAAGTGTGGTTTGCTAAGTTTTGAGAAATGCCTATACTTGTCTAACCCGTAATGTTACCAAGATTTAGAACATTACCATCATATATTACCAGAAGTTTTACCTGGAGTTTTCCTAATTCCCTTTACGATCAACTCCTGGCCCACCTGCATGGCAGCAATGGCTATTCTTTTTTTCCACCATAGATAAGTTTGAAGTTTAACTCATCTTGTTGCACGTACTAGTAGTTTGTCATTTTTAGGTAGTGTTCCATTTATTATTTACCCATCTTCCTATTGATACGCATATAGAATGTTTTCCAGTTAGGGGCCATTTTGAATAAAGCCATGATGAACATTCTTTTTTTTTTTTTTTAAGATTTTATTTATTTATTTGACAGAGATAGAGACAGCCTGAGAGAGGGAACACAAGCAGGGGGAGTGGGAGAGGAAGAAGCAGGCTCACAGCAGAGGAGCCTGACGTGGGGCTCGATCCCATAACGCCGGGATCACGCCCTGAGCCGAAGGCAGACGCTTAACCGCTGTGCCACCCAGGCGCCCCCATGATGAACATTCTTGTATGATATTTTGTAGACACACGTTTTCCTTTTTCTTGGGCGTATATTTAGGGCTAGAATGGCTGGGTCATAGTTTCAATTTTATAAGAAACTTCCAGACATTTTCCCAAATGGTTATAACATTTTATACTGCTGCCAATAATGTGACATCCAGTTACTCTGCGATCTTCCATCATTAAGTGTTTCAGACTTTTTATTATGGTTTTGATTTGTATTTCCTTGAAGAATAATGATGATGAAAACATTTTCTTGTGCTCAGTGGTCATTCAGAACTCTTCTCTAGTGAACTGAGAGTGCCCACTTCTTTTCGGTTGTTTCCTTTTTGATAAACTCTGGCCTACTGCATGTTGAGGCACACATACTGATGAAAAAATGTAATTATGAATAATAGGTATTTATGGAGGAAAAATACAGATTATCTGTATTTTCTACTTCTTCAAGCATTCAATAAGGTTCCAAACACAGAGAGATAATCAGTATAATGGCAGCTTCTCTAAAAGAAGAAAGGTAAGGTCATAACTTTGCTAAGTAAGGCTTTCTGCCTGTGGCCTGGGATCCACGTTGGCTGGGAATATAATATTCCCCTTGTTCACCTTGGAAAGCTGAAGACTCAAACTAAAGTTAGAGGAAAGAAAGAAAGGAAAGAAAGACATTGTTAGCCATATGTAGATCCTGAAGCTATAAAGAACAATAGTTAAAGAGGTCCCTCCAGCAATTAATTTTTCAAATATTTTTCTGTAACCCTACTTCTGGGTCTCCAAATACATTTCTGAGAGTGTTTGACATACTTCCACAGGTCATTGAATCTTACATATTAGTTTTTCAGTGTTTTTTTTCCTCTGGGCTTCAGTTTTGACCATTCATATTGCTGTATCTTAAAGGTCACAACAACCTTTCCTTATGTCGTTTCTAAATTATGTTAATTTTATCCTAAGTTATAGACCGTATTTTCTACTTTCTTCATCTTTAGTAAAATTTTTGTTTATGCTGGATTGTGATTTTTCTATGACTGGTGCATAAGTTGGCTGTGAGTCAGCTTGATTTGGGGGGGGGGCTTGTGTCCATTGTAGCTGGTTTATCCCTTCTCTAAAGGCCTGGCACTCCTGGGGTACTTACTGAATTACAGGTGGTCAACAAAGATTTCTCCACAGGGGATGGTTGCACTTGGCATTATAAAATAAATTTTATATTTTATTATTTATTATTATATATATTTTATATTTTTCTATGACAATATAATTTAATAATATATTTTAATTTATTAAATAAATTAATATATTAAATAAATATATTTAATTTAATATAATTTAAATAATAAATTTTACTGAATGTTAATTTTAAAAAATGTGAATGGTTTCCATAAAGGGTTTGGGAGAAGACCCTCCTCAACTCAGTGCTTACACTGAAGTATGTCTACCTTTGTTCAGTTTCTTCCAAATAATCTACTCATAGCTTTGGTCTGAGCTTTCTCACCAAGACTAAAATTCAGTGCATGAGGCTGTGACTACATATCAACCTACTCACCTTCCACTTTCCGCTTATCTCTACTCCTTTCCACAGTTGCTCTGCAAAATCTCCCTTTTTCTTCTTTCATTGCCTTTCTCTCTTTTCAGTTATATAATTGGTCCTTATTTGTGCATTTTAAGGAAGAATTATTTAGGGAATGAGAGAAATAGTGTGTTAGTGTGAATTTTCTTACTAAACTTTCCTAATTTGTTGGATTTTTTTATTGATCAAATGTAGAAACTGAGATTGGAAGTTAATAGGCTCTGGAAGTGAGGTTTTGCCTCAGATATTTTCTATCTAGAAAAGTAAAATTGATTTAACTGCACCATACTATGAAACTGATCATTGTTTCTAGTATATACTAGGCTTTGTAGCTTCTAATTAAAATTTAATAAACATTATTTAATTTAAATTTAACAAGTATCTTTCAATCAAATGTCATTAACATCCTTTATCAAATTTTTTTCCATTTTGTTATTTATTTTATTGAAGTATAATTAATATAGTGTACTATTAGTTCTATTAGTTTCAGGTGTACAATATAATGATTCACCCTACTCCATACATTTTTCAGTGTTCATCATGATAAGTGTACTCTTACTCCCCTTTATCTGTTTCACCATCCCATCTACCTCCCCTTTGGCAACCACCAATTTGTTCTCTGTATTTATGTCTATTTTTTGTTTGTCTTTTTTTGTTTGTTCGTTTGCTTTGTTTTTTAAATTCCACATATGAGTGAAATCATATCGTACTTGTCTTTCTCTGTCTAACTTACTTTGCTTAACATTATACCTTCTAGGTCCACCCGTGTTTTTGCAAATGACAAGATCTCATTCTTTTTATGGCTCAGTAATATTCCATTGTATATACCACATCTTCTTTAACCATTCATCTATTGATGGACACTTGGGTTTATTCAGGGCCTTCTAAAAATGAAAGAAATATGGGCAATACTCTGGATTTTTGTTAAAATTATTATAAAATTAAATCTAAGTTTAGTTTAGCACTAGTTCATAGCTGTCATTCCACTTCAGAGGGAGATCTTTTATAGCACTCTGAGTTCTTAAGTACATTTTTGCTGTACAGAAACTGCCAACTGTTACTCTCAGTGTTCATAAAAGCATAATTATAAACAAATGTGAGCAAGAGTACATTTTCAATGTACCAAACACTTGTGTTTTTAATTCAAGTCAACATCTGGTTTTATTCTTATTTTACCACTGAAGAAGCGAAGGTTGATTGAGTAAAGAAAGATCAATTACTATATATGATATATAAGAATATATCCTTCTCATCTAGAGTGCCCAATTATAATACTACTTTCAATTTATATCTGTTAATACCACTACTCTTAAATTCATGGTTGTAATTTTATTTAAAATGTTCACTCTTCCAAAAATTTTATTAATAGCGTTTCTCTACTTCCTATTATGCTAAATGTTTAGTAAATTAAACAGTAAATAGTGGGTGGGGAGATATTTTCTTATAATGTTTGTTTGCTATTTTAGCTATTATTTTCATTAAAACTGGCTGTTAAATCTCCGCAGAGGTTTGCTTTCCCAAAACATATAAAAATTGTTTCGTCTGACTTCTATATAAAATCATTTTTAGCTTTATGTATACATGGATGGATAGATACAGAAACCATTGGAGATACGTGTTTATACACAGGTTGGGACGTATACATATATTGTTATCTCTGAGAGGACTTAGACGTACCACAGTAGCAAGAAGCACATCAAGTCCTAAGGCTTTATTTTCTAAATATCATTAGCCAATAAAGGGAACCAAAGTTTTTTTGAGAAATAGTTGATTCTACGACTGGGGTAAGAAAAGTCCAAAACAATTCTGGGTAATTTTTATTCTCAAAGTGTAAGAAAAGCTGAAAAGGGAGCAGAAGGATAAAAACATTTCAGAGGGACACAGGAGCAAGCTGAAAGATCTCCCAAAGATCAATGCTGGAAAAATTTGAGCAAAACAATAAATACTTATAATATTGGGTTATAAATGAAAGAATAAAATAAATATCCAACTTCATATTGATATAAGTAAATGATGAAATAAGTCAGAGGAGAAAAAACGTATTTACTGTACAGAACAATTTCAAATAATAAAAACAGAAGAAATAAAAATAAAAATAGAAAATCATCATTAGACAACCACAGTTATAATTGTCGCATGCAAAACATCTATTGATGATGCTAAAATTAGTGGATGAAACTAAAAGAAGAATCAGTATTTTTATAGCCCCAATGTGTCATTATTTAAAGATTTATTTATTTATTTATTTGAGAGAGAGGGAGAGAGTGCACATGCACATATGCAAATGGGGGGCAAGGGCAGGAGGAGAGACAATCCACGAGCAGATTCCCCACTGAGTGTGGCGCACCACTCAGGGCTTATTCAAGGATCTTGAGATCATGACCTTAGCCTAAGTCAAGAGTCAGATGCTTAACAGACTGAGCCACCGAGTCACCCCCAATGTGTCATTATTAATCATTGTGGTGGTTTTAACCATTGTGGTGGAGTTTAATTCCTTTCCCTTTAAGTGTGGACTACACTTAGTGATGTTTTAAAAGAATAGAGTATGGAAAGGGAAAGATACTAATTTGCAATAGAAAACCCTGGCAAACAACAACTTAATAGAATGATTTAGGCTAGCATTACCAGACACAACCCATGTTGATATTATGTATTTTCTAAAAAGATTTAATTAAAAGGACATTTCACCTCTCTTCTATTCTTACCCCAAATCCAAAGACTAATCACAAGAAAATATTAGACAAACCTTAATTGGAGAAATTCCATAAAATATCTCACCAGAATTCTTCGTAAGTGTAAAATTCAGAAAGAAAGAAAGAAAGAAAGAAAGAAAGAAAGAAAGAAAGAAAGAAAGAAAGAAAGAAGAAAGAAAGAAAGAAAGAAAGAAAGAAGAAAGAAAGAAAGAAAGAAAGAAAGAAAGAAAGAAAGAAAGAAAGAAAAAAAAAGAAAAAAGAAAGAAAAAAGNGAAAGAAGAAAGAAAGAAAGAAAGAAAGAAAGAAGAAAGAAAGAAAGAAAGAAAGAAAGAAAGAAAGAAAAAAAAAAGAAAAAAGAAAGAAAAAAAAAAAGAAAGTCACAGATTGAGTAAACTTGATTACTAAATGCAATGCATATCCTGGATTTTGCTTCTGGGGTGGAAAAATGCCATTAGTAGAAATATTGTTAAAAATCCATATAAAGTCTAGAATTTGTTAGTATTATTATACCAATATGACATTCTTATTTTCTATTTTTTATATAGCTATTTAAAATGCTATTATTACGGGAAATGGTAAAGATTATATGAGAACTCTGCACTCTATAATTCTAAAATTATTTCAAAATAAAAATGTTAAGTCCAAATGATCGATTAACAGGAAATGACAATCAGATTCATTAGTAATCAGGAAAATTTAATGAAATTCTCTAACACACACACCACAAATTGATATGAAACTGAAGAGGCTGGAAGTAATAAATATTGGCCACAGTATAGAATGAGAAGTTCACTGAAACACTTCTGGTAGAAGTATAAATAAGTATGACTTCTTTGGAAAACCACTTGACTTTATGTAGTAAATCTCAGGATATGCATATCCATGACCTAACAATTCCACTCTGAGGTGAATGGATACTCTAGGGAAACTCATACACATGCACACCAAAATAAATGTCAAGAATATATATAGCATTGTTTTAGTATTAACCCAATTCCCAAAACAATTACAATGCTCACTGGTAGTAGAATGGATAAATTGTTATAAAATCATACATCAAATTAACAAACATACAGCAATTAAATTTACTGAATTCCAACCATATGTAAATATGTACGTATATCATAAAAACAATATTGAGTGTAAGATCAGACACAAGTTAAAATATGCAATCTGATTACATTCATAAAAAGGTCAAAAATACAATATTATATTTAATCTTTTTAGGGTCATATAAATAAGTAGTGTCCTAAGTAGTGTCTATTGGGCTGTTATAACAAAAATACTTTAGACTGGGTGACTTAAACAACAAACATTTATTTCTCATGGTCCCAGGGGCTGGGGAGTCCATGATTAAGGTGCTGGTCAGACTGTGTCTGGTGAGTGCCTGCTTCCTGCTTCATAGACTGTCTTCTCTCTGTGTCCTAGAGGAAGGGGCAAGGGAGATCTTTGGTATCTTTTAGGAAAGGGCATTAATACCATTCAAGAGGGTTCTGTCTTCATGACTTAATCATCTATCTAAAGCCCCACCCCATAGTACTGTCACATTGCAGGATAGGATTTCAACATACGAATGCAGTGGGATGGGGGGAGACACATAAACATTCAGTTTATAGCAGTTAGTAAAATCATGAATAAAAACAAAGAAGAATTATCATCAAAGTCAGCGTATGTGTTTCTTGTAAGATCCTGTTGGGATACATACTAGGGGGTAAGCATATAAAGTATGAAGCTACTTACCATAAAGGCTAGCATAGTAGTTACTCTTGAAGTTGGAGGGTGAGATCAAACAAAAACATATGAGGGACTTTTTGGCAGGTGGCAAGTTTCTTTCCAACCTACATGGTAGTAACATGGACATACAGTTATTTGATACGCTGCATGATACAATTTCATGCACTGCTGTTGTATATGTTATTTTTCATATTTTTAAAGGAAAATGCATAGATACATTTAAGAAACCGAGAATCCAAGCTAAGTCTTCAAAATCTGTAATACTCCAAACACAGCATTTATAAAATTCAAGAATAGAAGAAAATTTGGTTAAGCAAAAGTTAACAAAGTGCTTAGCAAAGGTGTCATTTGACTCTAAATTTGAAAATTAGGTGTGGAATAAAGTCTCCATGAATGTGAAACACATTTCCTCTTATATTTTGCAATGTAAAATCTTAAATTTATGTGAAACTAGGAATAGCAGCTTGACTCACTGTCCAGTCTAAATATTCAAAATTACTGCCCACCTGAGAGGTTTGATATAATATATTCAGACTAAGCTGATACCTGAAAAAAAGTGAACACCAATTACAGGGGCACAATACAATCACAGGGGAGGTAGAAGAAGTAACTCAATATTACAAGTTTCACTTCTGCGTCACTTCCAATAGTTTATTATTCAGGCAAATCAAAATCCCAGAAAGATTATACCCTCTCTGTGGCTAACTTCAGCAGTCCAAGTAAAATATTTTAGTCCTTCATGGACTAGGTTATATAGCTAAAATGAGGGTTACTCACTAAATAGGTCTCTTTAAACCCCTGGGCAAACTTAACTCCTTCGCTTACCCATTGTGGAACTTTTATTATTATTTTCTATTTTTCTTGAAGTAATATCTGCTGCCATTCCCACTTGCCTGATTGTTCACTGACTATAGGATTTAAATAAACCCAGACCATGAGAAGTTATCCTGAGTCTTTCATTTGGTGTTGTAGTAAGATTTTCTCACCATCTTTTTTGATACTATAGCTTCCATTTAATAGATTTTTTTCTTTTGACTGAACTTTTCTGTCATTACCAATCTTTCTTCATAGTTTATACTTTTCCAATTATGGCAGAAATAAGTATAAGGACTTTCCAGTACTCATGCTTATATCTTGACAGCTCTTTCCGCACCATTTATGGTATCCAAAACAAAGAATGCATGGATCATAGATGTTCCTTTCTCCACTCCTGGATTTTTATCTTACTTTGATGGATTCAGTCCAATTTATCTCTTCACTGGACATTTGTTTAATTTGAAGCTTGATCTATGAGGACATATAGCCACTCCAGTTGTACTTGGAAAAAACTCTCTTCTAACACCTGCCATTCAGTACTAGGACATGGCATGTTTCTCCTGCATTCTATAGTACAACTTTCAGGTACACGAGGAAATTATCTTTTCATAGATTCAATCCATAGTTCCAGAATCCCAAGTGTGTGTGCAGATTACCTGAGGCCATTTTGTCAGTATCTCTCTTTGCCTTGGGTGATAGTAGTTCTAGACCCAGTTTTATATCAGCTTGATTTCACACTAGTGGCCAAAAGACAAATTTGCATGAAGTAGATGTCCTAACAGTGTGTCTCTATTCTAGACATAAGTCTGGTCCAGAAACAACCAGAAAGTTGAGTGGAAATGACAGCCCATAGACATGTGGCTGATATTGAAAAGTATCAGAGATAGTGGCTTTTCTGAAAAATGTAGGAGAGATTTTTTTCTTATAGTCAAGTAAGTAAACATTTGCTATTTTAAAAACATTTTAAGTTTTTAAAATATTTCTAAAGATCTTTCCTGTATAAATTTTAAATTGCCTTATATTAAATATAAATTTTGAGTAATATTACTCTTTCTAGGCTATTAATTGATAAATATTTTTTTATCAAAAACCAAGTGAAATTTGTAATATAAATAGAAGGGTAACATGTAGAGCACAAGATATGAAGATCTACATGAGAAAACTAATTTTGATTGTTAGTTTTCAGTTACCATAAAATTCAATTTTGAATTTGAAAGCAAAATTTTGCACCAAAGAATAAGTACTGAATTTTCACGACAATCACTTGTTTCTAGATATTCTATTTTGCCTTTTCCTCCCTCAAAATAAAATGTTGTAAAATATTATGAGAGGAATAAATCAACAATCTTGCAATATGTTGTTGTCTGTGGCTTTTGAGGGAAATTAATAACATCTGTAATCGGAAAATTTTTTGAAACCAAATCTCCAATGAATGGCACCACAAGTGCTATTATTGACTCAGAAAATTACTGTCTAAATAAACATGAAAATCCATGTTGCAGCCCATTATTATTTCTTTGCCTCAAGTTAATTTCCTCTATACCACCTTTCCCACTGATGACAGCCACTAGAGTTTTGACTTACCACAGAATATTACTGTTCAAATGCCACAATAGCACAAAACATACCCATACTGGAAAAACCATGAAGATAGCTTTGTTCTCATTCCAGGCTGAAAATACTTTTTTGGAATGATAAACAGGACAGTTAACCTCAGTGGCATTCTGGCACTCATAAATGTAATATTTTAGTGTAAATATCCATTATAATGTTTTTCCTATTTAGCAATTAGATCTTATTTTCATGTCCAATAAATATTATGAAAAGAACAACCTATCTGTAAAATAGTAATTATGTGAAAAACTAGCAATACTATTACAGAAAGAGTCATGTTGAAATAATGCCAAGTGTGCTGACAAATCAAATTTCTTGGCTATAAGGCCAAGAGTCAGTCTCTGGGCTCTTGCAAATTCATGAAGGAACATGGCATTTTCTCAGGTTTCTTGCCCTCTTCCTTGGTTTGTTGTTGGTACTCTTAACTGCAGAAATCCAGTTTTCAGATAAAGAACCTACAGCTTTCAGAAAGTAAGCAATATTATTAGTGGTAAACAATTGATGGAAAAGCAAGATTCCAGATCTGGCCAATCTGATCCAAGGTCTGTAATTTTTCCAATCACTTGTCTCTGCTCTTCTCCCCTATTCTCATCAAAATCCTACAGAGACATAATCTTCATTCCTTAAAGTTATGAAGACTGTATATGCGGCATCTTGGAAGATGCAATGCTGCAGTGAGAAGGTACAGTATGAAGAACAGGTGGAATGTATTCAAATAGTTGAGCTAGAGGCAGTGGGCATTCGGAAAAGGGAAGTGTCATAAATATGACAAAGGAAGAGGTGTAAGTTATATACATATAAATACATAGGATAGAGCTCTCTTAATGTAAAACATGAAGAAGAGGAAGCCTGCTTCGCTTTTTATGACTTTTGAAGCCCTGATAAAAGTATGAGTTTGGGCAGTTAGGTTTATCTTTTGGAAACTCAGAATTTGAAAACCAAGACTCAGCCAGTTTCTATTGAGAACTTGAAATGAAAAATATATAAAGAGTTCAGACATCCAGAAAGGAGCAGAGATTAAAGGACTGAGAGGAGTTCTGGTCCGTGAGAAATAGACACTTGAATTCCTGGTGGCTTTTAAATTCCCAGTTGCACTCCCTAAGAGGCCTAGATGTATTTTGGCCTCGTTGTGGGTTTCTGTGAGACTGCAGTGTGTACCCATATAAAAACCACTTGCTTGAGCTGGTTCAAGTGAGTCTTTGGTGCTTTGTAGGGAAAAGGAAGGAAGGAAGGAAGGAAGGAAGGAAGGAAGGAAGGAAGGAAGAAAACAAACAAAACTCTCTGAGAAAGAACAGAAATTGTTGAAGAAGTTCTATATTAATGGTGATAGAAACAAAAAAGAGTTAAGAGACAAAAAGAACAAGAAACCAGGGACAAGAGGGTGATATAGGCATAGATGCATAACTGCTTTCCACAAATCTACTCAGATGAGCCCAACTGAATAATGAAATAGCAGATCATGTATCCATATGGCAGAAATCTTAAGGAAATTTGTTTATAGATCAAGTTCAACTTGAACCAAAGTGAAGGAAAGGCTGGTCCCCGATCTAAAAATACATTTATTTTACCCAGGATAGTTTTACTTATAGTACAAGGATGTCTGTTTAACACTCTTTAATTGTGTATTTTTTTTAAATTTTATTAACTAAATTAAGGTTAAAAAATAAAGCTACTGTTAAAAAAGAAATGAAAATTTTTATTAACTAATAAGTATATAAAGCTATGCTAAATACTATGACAAATAGAGTGGGAATAAATAGCATTTTTAATAAAATACAAAATTGGCTTTGTATTGAGAAGAAAAAATAAATCGTGGTCAGGAGAAAAATGAGAAATATTTTAGATGACAATGGCTTTAGGCCAGATCGATTTTGTTAGGAAGTGCTTTTAAACTTTCAAGGAATAAATAATCTCATTGTTATATGCTAGTCTACAGAAAATAATCTATCAATCCACCTGTCTATTTATCCTATCTATCTAGTAATATATATATATGTGTGTGTGTGTGTATAGTATCTACATATTTATGCCTTTACCTTCATCAAATAAAAAGTTATTTGAAATATAAATGATATATTGGCATAATTAGGTCAATCTTTTGGGTTAAAGCCTTCATCATTTAATCTAGCTGTAGACAAAAGCCCTTATTATTGCTCATTTTGACATAGGAGATAAGTAACCTGCAGATAAAGGATAGAATTTTTTGGTTTTATACCATTAACATTTTTAATGCTATCTTAACCTGAGTCATATTATTCCAACAATATATGACTCCTATGTCAGGTATCCCCTAGCCAAAACATTCTCTAGTACTTCATTTTGAATTGAATTTTGAATTGAATATGTACTTCTTTCTCAGAACACTTACGAACACCTACAGAAAGATTAGGCAGGAGGTCTAAGTAGGTATAAGAAAGGCAGACGGGGGGGCACCTGGGTGGCACAGCGGTTAAGCGTCTGCCTTCGGCTCAGGGCGTGATCCCGGCATTATGGGATCGAGCCCCACATCAGGCTCCTCCGCTAGGAGCCTGCTTCTTCCTCTCCCACTCCCCCTGCTTGTGTTCCCTCTCTCGCTGGCTGTCTCTATCTCTGTCAAATAAATAAATAAGATCTTAAAAAAAAAAAAAAGAAAGAAAGGCAGACAGGGAGAAGAGAAGGAAAATAAATAATCATGTCCTATTTTATGCCAAGCACTCTGATGGTTAGTTTATTTTTCGTCCTCAGAACCCAATGCAGTAATTATTCTCATTGGACAGATGAGAAGATAGAATCAGAGATGGTTATTCTGACTTCACCCCACAAACGATTCTCCCATACACGACAAGCCTGCTGGCACGCTATAAGTTTGTGACCTACGGCAAATTTTGTGAGTTCTTTGTCTCTTAGTTGCTTCATCTTTAAAAAGGGGTTGGTAATAAATCCTGCTTCCTAATGTATTACGATGACTCAATCAGTTAATATATATGAAACACCTAAGAGAATGCTTGGTACACAGTAAGGGATTTTACAAGTTTGCTGATAATACTATTGCATAAAATTAAACTTGGGAAAATGAGAAGAATTTTCGGTTTCACAGATCAGAGCATATTTTCTATTCACTGTTTTGTATCTTCTACAAACATGACACTGTGAATTCCTAGGGAATCCCTTTTTTCTCAGTCTTGTTCACACAAACTTTTAACTATCCCAAGTAAAGTGAAATTTTCTGCAGTTTTCTTTTGAGTATTAGTATCCTCCTCTAACTTAAAGCAGTTGTCCTGTGTAATGGTTAATTTTATGTGTGTCCCTTGTCTGGGGCCACAGTGCCTAGTTTTTGTTTGTTGTTTGTTTGTTTGTTTGTTTGTTTTTTCTTGAGATTATTTTTGGATAGGATTTACACTGAAGTTGGTGGACTTTGAATAAAGCAGACTGTTCTCCATAATGGGGATGAGGTTTATCGGAATAGAACAGAGTAAGGTTTAACTGAATAGAGCAAAAAGCTTCTCCTTCCCTGAACAAGAGAAAATTCTCCAGCAGACTGTCCAGACTTCACCTGCAACATCAGCTTTTTCTGAATTCTACGCAGGCAGAGCTTCATTGAACTTGAACTGCAACATTGGCTCTTTCCTGTGTTTTCTGCCTGTCAGCCAACCCTGCAGATTTTGGACTTCTCAGCCTCCATATTTGCATGAACCAATTCCTCAAAACAAATCTTTATACACACCCATACCCCCCCCACACACACACATCCTATTGGTTATGTTTCTCTAGAGAAATCTAATTCGCTCTGATCAAGAGTCAGACGCTTAACTGACTGAGCCACCTATGCAACCCAAAGATTTTTCTTTTTCAGTTTGAGGAATTTTCTAATAAAGAGAATTAACAGCCCAAGCACTGTTCTAAAGTATTTTCCTTGCTTGGAAATAGCATTGGCATGAAATGACTCTGAAGAAGGGTGACGTAACATAGTCTCACATGGGGGCAAATCATTGCCCACCCATTTAACCTCCATGAACTCGTCAGAATGATAGCCCTTTTCCACAGTTTTAGAGTTGTGTGCTATTTATTGGAGGAAACTGTAAGGAATACTTAAAAATGCTGGAAAATATCATCATACTATTAGAAAATGAAACAAAACAAAACAAAGCACTTTTTTGGTTAAAAACAAACTGAGGCCATACAGAGACAAGACAAAATGTTTCAGGTTGCTGTAGTGTAGTGTTAAAGAGTATGGGACCTGGAGACAGGTAGTACAACTCTACCACTCACTGAACTTCTACTTTTTATTATATTTAAACTTTTTACTTTGAATTAATTGTGAAATCACATGCAGATGTAAGAAATACTGGTTTCATGTACTGTATATCCATTTTCCCCCAATGGTAATGTCTTGCAAAACCATAGTATGATATCACACCCAAGATATTGACATTTATACTGTCAAGATACAAAATATTTTCATCACCACAAAAAGCTTCAGAATGCCCTTTTGTGGTCACATTCATTCCATTCTACACACCCAGTTTTCCTCTGCCATCCCTAATACCTGCAACCACTAATGTGTACTCCATTTCTACAATTTTGTCATTTCGAGCTGGTTATATATATGGAATAATACAGTATGTACCCTTTGGGATTGGCTTTCTTCACTCAGCATAATTATCTGAAGATTCATCGAGGATATTGTGTGATAATAAATCAGTTTCCTTTTTATTGCTGAGTAGAATTCGATGGTATAGATGGACCACAGTTTGTTTTCTCAGCGACCAATTGAAAAACATCTGGGTTATCTCTAGTTTAGAGTTGCTACAAATAAAGTTGGTGTAAATGTACAGATTTTTGTGCGAATAGAAGTTTTCATATCTTTGGGAAAATGTGCAGGAGTGCAATGTCTCAGTTGTATGGTAGTCATATGTGTATGCGTGTGTGTGTGTGTGTGTATTTAAGAAACTGTCATTCTTTTTTTTTAGAATTGTCATTTTACTTTCCACTGACAGGCATAAGTGATCCAGTTTCTCCACATCTCACCAACATTTGGTGTTGTCATTATTTTTCCCCTTTCTGATAGGTTTTTCATGATATATCATTGTTTTCTTATTAGGTTCAAGTGTACAATATAATGATTCAATAATTCTATACATTAAGCAGTGCTCAGCACAGTAAGTGTAGTTATCACTTTTACCAAATACTTATTATTACGCTATTATTGACTATATTCCCTATGCTGTATTTTTCATCCCTGTGACTTATGTATTTTATGACTAGAAGTTTGTACATCTTAATCCACCTATACTGCCTGTCCTTCTGCCCTCCTCCCCTCTAGTAACCACCAGTGTTTCTCTGTATTTATGAGTCTGTAACTGTTTTGTTTGCTTGTTTGTTTGTTTTGTCCTTTAGATCCCACATGTAAGTGAAATCACATATTTGTCTTTCTCTGTCTGATTTACTTCACTTAGCACAGTACCCTCTAGGTCCATCCATGTTGTCACAAATGGCAAAATTTTATTCTTTTTTATGGAGGAATAATACTTCATTGTGTGTGTTTATTCATGTATATTCATTCATAATGCTCCAAATAAACATAGGGGTGCATATATCTTTTTGAATTAGTGTATTTATTTTCTTTGGGTAAATGCCTAGTAGTTGAATTACTGGATCATATGGTATTTCTATTTTTAATTTTTTGAAGCATCACTATATTGTAATCCCACCAATATATGATTGCACCAACTTACATTCCCACCAATAGTGCACAAGGGTCCCCTTTTCTCTACATCCTTGCCAATACTTATTTCTTGTCTTTTTGTTACTACCATTCTGGCAGGTGTGAGATGATATCCCTCTGTAGTTTTGATTTGCATTTCCCTGATAATAGTGATGTTGAGCATATTTTTATGTGTCTTTTGGCCATCTATATATCTTCTCTGGAAAACTGTCTCAGATTCTCTACCCATTTTTAAATCAATTTTTTTTGTTTTGTTTTGTTTGGTGTCAAGTTACATAAGTTCTTCTGGGATTTTAGATATTAACCCCTTATCAGATATATCATTTGTAAATATCTTCTTCCATTAATAGGCTGTTTTTTTTTGTTTTGTTTTGTTTTGTTGATTGTTTCCTTTTCTGTGCAATTTTTTTTTTTGGTGTAGTCCTAATAGTTACTTTTGTTTGTTTGTTTTTTGTTTTCTTTGCCTAAGGAGACAGGTCCAGAAAAATATTGTTAAAGTCGATGTCCTGGAGGTTACTGCCTATGTTTTCTTTTAGGAGTTTCATGGCTTCAGGTCTCACATTTAGGTCTTTAATCCATCTTGAGTTTATTTGTGTATATGGTCTAAAAAAGTGGTCCAGTTTTATTCTTCTGCATGAAGTTATCCAGTTTTCCCAACATCATTTATTGAAAAGACTTTCTTTTCCCCTCTATATATTCTTGCCTCCTTTGTCATGATGAAATGACCATATATAAGTGTGGGTTTATTTCTGGGTTCTCTATTTTGTTCAATTGACCTATGTATCTGTTTTTCTGCCTCTACCATATTGTTTTGATTACTATAACTTTGTAATTTCTTAAAATCTGGAAGTATGATATCTCTAGTTTTGTTATTCATTCTTAAGATTGCTTTGGCTACTTGGGGTCTTTTGTGATTTACTGTTAATTTTAGGATTCTTTGTTCTCATTCTTTTAAGAATGCTATGGTGTTTTGATAGGAATCATATTGTATATATAGATTGTCTTGGGTTGCATGGACATTTGGACAATATTACCTCTTCCAATCCTTGGGCATGGAATATCTTTCCATTTATTTGTGTTATCTTCAATTTCTTAATTAATGTGTTATGGTTTTTAGAGTATGGGTCTTTCACCAACTTAGTTAAAGTTATTCCTAGGTATTCTACTCTTTTTGATATAATTGTAAATGGGATTGCTTTTGTTTTCTTTCCTCTACATATTCTAGTATACGATTATCGTATAGAAATGCAACCTATTTGTGCATATTAATTTTGTGTCCTGCAACTTCACTGAATGCATTTACTAGTTCTAATAGTTTTTTGGTAGAGTCTTTAGGGTTTTATATGTATAGTATCATGTCATCTGCAAATAGTAATAGTTCTTTCTTACTCATTTGGGTCCCTTTTATTTCTTTTCCTTGTCTGATTGCTGTAGCTAGGATTTCCACTACTACGTTGAATAAAAGTGACAAGAGTGGATATTTTTGTCTTTCTCCTCATCTTACAGGAAAAGCTCAATTCAGCTTTTCATCATTGAGTATGATGCCTCATATGGGATTTTCATATATGGCTTTTATTATTTTGAGATATGTTCCCTCTAAACCCACTTTATTGGGAGTTCTTATCATGAATGGATGTTAAATTTTGTCAAATGCTTTTTCTGTATCTACTGAGATGATCATCTGGTTTTTATCCTCCATTTTGTTAGTGTGATGTATCACACTGATTGATTTGTGGATATTGAGCCATCCTTGCATGCTGGAATAGATTCTACTTGATGGTGGTGAATGATCCATTTAATATGTTGTTGAATTTAGTTGCTGATATTTTATTGAGGACTTTTGCAACTGTCTTTATCAGGGATATTGACCTGTAGTTTTTTGTTTGTTTGTTTTGTTTTCTGTAATGTGCCTATCTGGTTTTGGTATCAGGATTGTTAGCTTCATAGAATATATTTAGAAGTTTTCTATACTCCTATTTTTTGGAATAGTTGAGCATATGTATTAACGCTCTTTAAATACTTGGTAGAATTCACCTATGAAACCATCTGGTTCTGGACTTCTGTATGTTGGGAGCTTTTTGATTCATCATGGTTTTAATTTGCATTTCACTAACAGCAAATAATGGTGAACAACTATTAATGTGCTTCTTTGCTATCTGTTTATCATCTTCAATAAAATGTTTATGCCTGTTTTGTAATTTGATTGTTTTCCTATTGAGTTGAAAGTTCTTTTTATGTTCTAAATACTAGGCCTTTGTCAGAAAAATATGATATGCAAATATTTTATCCCAGTGTGTAACTTATCTTTTAATCCTTTTAACAAACTGTTTACCAAAACAAAGTTTTTAATTTTACAAACTCTAATTTAGTAAATTTTCCCTTTGTGGATTGTACTTTCAGTATCAAATCTATAAACTCTGTCTATTCCTAGATTGCAAAGATTTTCTCTTATGGTTCTTTCTAAAAGTTTTATGGTTTTATGATTTACATTTAGATTCATGATCCATTTTGAGGTAGGGTATGTTATTATAGCTTTGAAAGAATGAAATTCTAGGTTCACCTCCAAACCTTTTCTGGTATGTACATTGGTGGGGCCACATTTTTTTTACATCTGTTTGAATGGAGTATAACTGTTATTGTCTATAACTTTCTTGGCTGTTTGGTTGGAGATAGCAAATTTTAGGGTAGATTTTTCTTGTCTCTTCTTGTTGGCATTTCTGGCTTGCTAGCTTCTTCAGCTCTATGTCTGGGATATATGACGCAAAAAGAAAATCTGGGGAGCTCAGCTTATATTCTTCATCAGCTCCCAAAGTCTCTAGTCAATTTGCTTCATTTTTTTCACCTCTGGAGTCTTCTTATGTTTGTTTTATATATAATGGACATGGGTTTTAGTTGTACTAAGTGGTAGGAATAGGGAAAGTTGTGTCTACTACCTCTTCTCAGAGTGAAAGTCCTTACTTAAACTGAATTTGAATCTGTCTCTACATCTATAAAAGAATATGAGTCCATTGTGAGAATTAAAAAAGTTTATTTAAAGTATCTATAAAAGTGTGTGTCATATAATAAGCATTTAACATATGGTATGTATAATTAACATATAATTGTTTCTTTTTTATGTCTAACTAATGAAACCCATGTTGCTAAACAGAATCCCCATATTCTAAGTCTGCATATTTATTTAATTCACCAACACACAAACACACACAAAAATTGAACTATAATAGATTTTAAATTAATAATTAAAAGTCCTGAAAATCACAAAAATTGCTCTTTTTCTAATATACACATTTTATCTTTTATTGTAAGTTCTGCAAGAGAAGAAAGCAATTGCATAAGAAGTCATCAATACACATGTGCATTAAATGAATGATTGAATAGATGTTTCAGAATTTAGTTTAATTAGAATTTAATTTAATTAGGTTATAAGTACAAATCTCCTATTTTTAGGGAAAAAATGGTATAAAAAAGGAACTGAAGCTGCTTCTTTCCCCTTCTCTCTTTTTTTCTTTTTTGTTTATTTCCTTCTTTTCTGTTTTTCTTCTTTTCCTTTCTTAAACAATTTAGTCCTAAAGGTTTTTAGCAGGGCTGAACGTTTTATGCGTCTGGGTATAGGAGAATCACAGTAGTCCAGAGTGCTAATGCACAGCCAGCTTCAAATGAGGAAGAACTCCAAAATGGGGGTGGCCTAGCACAAGAGTCAGAATGCAAGCAGAATGAAGACGTTGTCTCGTGGAAGGGCAGGTGGCATGGGGTTTCAGAGCTGAAGTGATCTGAAGTGATATATGGGAAGCTGCGCAGTCTAGGCTAAAGGATGAGGGTCAGAGCTCAGGAGGGTATTCACATATGAAGTAGCAGCCTGGGACAGGGTTCAGAATCTAACCGAAGAGAGAAGGGCATCTATGTAATAAGGCAGTGATGAGAATTTGGTTATGTATAAGAGGGCCATTCAGATAAGTAAATGAATAAGTAAATGCATTGTCTATGACGGGAGACAGATTTCTCACTGACTGATAACAGAGTTACAAATTTAAGAGAGATAGAGAGAGAAAAGGCTCTGTGGTTTTGAATTGATATTGGTGCTATCAGTGTGGTGTAAATAGGTAGAGAAATAAGTATAAATGTATGTATGTATTCACCAGCTTTATACACTGAGATCAATCAAGATTAATAAGCACACCCCAGAACATGGCTTTATAAAAAAAAAAGAAAGAAAGAAGAAAGAAAGAAAGGATTAAGAAAGAAAGAAAGAAACTAAGACTCCTTTGGAGAAATTTTTGATTCCAAGCCTGGGTCAAGGAAACTACAAAGTTGCCTAGAACATTTAGTTTTGCCATAAAACAACAAAGTCCTTAAGAATAATTCAGCCATGCCAAAAGGACATAGAAGTAGGTCAAAGTTTCTCCCACTGGCCAAAACAGAGACACTCTAAGCATTGAAAAATATAATTATAGTAACAGATTATATTATTTTCAATAAAATAAAGGTCTATGAATTTGTACTGACATAAATTAATTAATTCAGAATAAGATGATGAATGAGATATTTATTTAGATTCAAAGTACCTCCTGACAATATATCACATTTTATGAATTGACACAAAATGACAATGTTTCCCATTTCTGGTGATGTTAGCATTGATCATTGATTAGGATGGGATTTCCAGGCTTCTGCACTATATATTATTTTTCTCTTTGTAGTTAATAAATGTTTTGGGAGGAGTGACTTGGAAGAAACTATAAAAATTTAGGATCAATGTGTATCTGATTTGGACTGCTAATCAATAGATTACATTTTCTTGTGTTCATATTATTCTTCTGTGGATTTATAGAATGCATACTTCATAAGAATTACTCTATATTTTTATGCATGTAGGTTTAGACTCAGATGTTTTTATCGAATAGGTGATACTGAGATATAAGTATTAGTAAAATAACTTATTGCCTAATTCTCATTTGTTTTGGAAATAGAGGTGAAATTATAAGGATAACTTTTACTTGTGAACCAAATTTTTCCTAGGATTTATGTCCTCTCTATGGAGTATATAAATCAATTAATTCACAAAGTGGTAGCAAAACTTCATAAAGTACATAACCATACCGTATTGTGCTGATCACTTCACATTTTATCTTAGGCATTTTTTATATCAGTTTTTGCATTTTAAGAATACTAAATGGAGTCCATTCTCACAAATATTTTGTTTTAAAGCTGGGATTTAAAACTATGCCTTTAAGATAAACCCATTTGCCCCATAACACTATAAGGTAGCAATTCATATGTTGTCTGACAATTATTTGTCAGAAACTAAAGTATGATAATGAAACTTAAAATTCAAATAGTTTTTTAATATTGTGCCTATATTGCCTCTACACTCACAAAGAAACATTCTATTCTGCCCCCTAATCCTGGGTAAATCTCTTCTCCCTAACATAGACTTTTAAATGATTTCATGACATAACACAAATTCAACCTGAAAGTTTTACCATAATTCTTACACAGTCATCACTTTCTCTTTCACTTTTTATTTCTTCCTAAATTACTTATTTTCATATCTTGGTTTTCCTCCTGAGATGAAAGGATCCTTTAAGAAACCAAATCAGTGCTTTGCATCAAACAGCAGACTTTCAGTAAATACTGATTTAAGGTTTTAATAAGGTCAATTTATTTCTTCTTCAAAAATGTATTCCAACATTCAGGCAAGAGATATAGTAAAATTAAAAAGTCTAAGGGAAACTGCAGCTGAAATTTTGCTGGAATAATTTCATGAAGTTTATTTAATTAACAGTAGGCATTTTCTGTAGAAATGGCAAAATTCAAACAAGTAAGTAATGTATTTTCATTTCTGACTAGAGGTTATGTGAGAAAATACGGGCTTGTGGTGGGAAAAAAATATTAGAGGTTCTATTTTAGTGGGTCTGAGAAATTTTTCCATTTTCCTTTTGAAGAGGGAGAGTAGGAAAGAATGAGAAATCTTCTTTTCCTGTGATCTCTTCCATAGGATAGACAAATAGAGATTAAGAAGGACAGTTCTTATACTATCCAAATAGCTGGAGGGGTTTTGGCATTAAGGGCTAGAAGGAATTGGAAGAAAAAAAGGAGATTTTAATATAAAGTTACTGAAAAGATACAAAGCTTTCTTTGAAGCCAGTTATACACAATTAAAGAGAAAAGATCCAGGAAAGGACAGTTGTTTGTAATCAAATTGCTAATAATCAAAATTATACAACTATGATGAATCTTAATTATTTTTGCGTTTTTCTATTGAAAATGTAAAAAAAACTCTTAATAATATTCTGATATGAAGAAAATTTGAGCAAGTAATAAATCTAAATAACCTAAATATACTTTTGGAAATGATGCAGTAACTATTGACAGACTAGGTCTGTCACTGTAAACAGCCTTAAACTGGACAATTTATATAATGAAATTATTTTCAAGTCAACAGAAAAGTAACACTACAACTCTAAGAGAAGGGAAGTTTACAAAGTGAACTTAGGCATGAATGTCCAACTTGCTCCCTAACGTAGGTGTTTTCTGACCACATTGCAAAAAGCTGGTTTATAGAACCCAGTGAGACTGTTGAGTTGATGAGGCAATGATCAGATCTGTGAGTTAGAACATCTGAAAGAGGAGGGATTGCAAAGAAAGGGATCCTCAGAAGTACATCCAGGGAACTGTTGCACTACCATCATTGAGAGGTGGGCTATATATATGCAGGGAGTACTATCAGTTGAGGCTTTCCAGAAAGTGGAAACAACTGGGTTAAAACCAGGAAAGAGACACCACATTGCATTGGCATTATTATATTGGTAAAAATAAAAATGCAAAGATTTGAGTTCTGGCCCACCCAGAATTGTCAGAACTTATTAACATTTGTTAAAAAAATAAATAAATAATTAGCAAAATTAAAATCACCAAATTAATAAGTACTATTTATAAGAGTTTTTTTATGCATGTAAGAACAGTTCATGAACTGGGAGCTTTCAAATTCAAAACTGATAGGAAGCTCAGGTGCATGAGTACAGGATGGCTTATAAAATGAGAATGAGGAAGCTTTTAGACTTCACAGTGCTTGATTGTTACAATGAAGATTTCTTAACAGCTGGATATTTGGTTAAGTGATCATTTTATGCCATTTTTGGGAAGATAAGTTTCTTTTATATTTATTAAAGGCATTTACAAGAAAACCTAAATTAAGTTTTGCATATCTTCATAAAGTAAATTTTGCTTATGTGGCTTAAATGGTTTTTGCTCTGGGAATTTTCATGCCCAGTATCAATTTGTATTTAATTTTAACACATTCATGGCATTCAGCTGAGATAATGGAAAAGACCACCGGGTATTAGGAGTAGGGACCACGTCCTAGATCAGTGATTCCTAAGTGGAGAGCTGGAAAGTCAGGTGAGTTTGTCAATGAGTGAACAATATCTGGACTGAACAATGTTTGGTGATGTCTAGAGGCATTTTTGATTTTCATAAATAATGAAGTGCTACTAGCATCTTGAGGATAGAGGCCAAGGATGGTGCTAAACATCTTCCCATGTATACAGTAGCCCATATAACAAAAAATTTTCTGGCCTAAAATGTCAGCAATGCTGAGGTTGAGAAACACTATCCTAGAATTGGATCTACTCTCAACCTATCCCCCCAAAAAGCCTAGAACTAAGCGTCAGCAAGATCCATGGGAGAAAAAGACATCTTATGTACAGGGCAACAGAGATCATAAATTGTGTTGACTTTTCACCAGAAATAGTGGAGGCCAAAAATCAATTTGAGAGATCTTTTCAGCTGTGAAAGTTTAAAAAAAAAAGAAGAAGAAATAGGAAGAAAAAGGAAGGAAGGGAGGGAGGGAGGAAGGAAGGAAGGAAGGAAGGAAGGAAGGAAGGAAAAGAAAGAAGGAAGGAGGGAAAGAAAGAGAAAGAGAGAAAACTGTTGACAGGAATTTTAAGTTCAGTGAAAGGCAAGGTTTCAGTGACAATATTAGAAAAATGAAAACTATGACAGTTTGTCACTAAACACAGTGGTAAAATGTTTTTCAGTCTGAAAGGAAATGTTACAAGATTGAAACTCGAATGTACAGAAAAAGGAAAGACCATTGGAAATGGAAGTCTGTGGAGAGGTTGGTCTCCAGAATTGACTCAGTTGCTCAGCACAGTCGAAAGATCTTAGGTTGTTTGTTTGTTTTACCTTTCAATTTGGACAGCAGGAAATATCGTAGCATGGCAATGGCATGTCTGCCACTGTGTTTTGCATCACTTTCTCACATAGTAACTACAGGTAAGTAAAGGGGATGATCTCTTTGAGGTTTTAAGAAGTAAAGGAATCTTTCCCAGAGACTTTACAGCATGTTTCTTTGGCCCAGATTGAATCATACACCTGTTATAAAGGTGATAAAGGCATAGTTTGGTGATGATTGGTGGAGAACAGTCACTTTACATGGGGTAAATTCCAAGGAGTTACCTTCAAAGTCCTCAAGCACATAAAAGTGGAATCTCCAATAGTCACACTCAGTCTAAATAATTTTGTGGCCATCCACCTTCCACAAAATCACATCATTTATCTCTTACTGGCAACTCAATACCTAGATATATGAAATGGAAATTAATTCAGTTCCCTGTGTAGGTTTGTGGTTAACTGCAGGGTTTCTAGGAATATGTAATAATATATTCCATATTCTATCAAGAATCACAACTCTTTTACAAAATCTATAAACTGTAATTCTTTTAGTTCTCAGATGAAGGGTAGATTGGGGAAGGAGAGAAGAAAGAAACAAACATCTTATTTTTCTTTTTAAAGAAACAGGCATCTTGAATTCATTGTTTAGACAAACAAACGACAACAACAACAAAATAAAACAAAGAAAACTTTGTGGAACAAGATCAGGAATTTACTCCCCAGAGACTATGGGTGCACTCCNGACAACAACAACAAAATAAAACAAAGAAAACTTTGTGGAACAAGATCAGGAATTTACTCCCCAGAGACTATGGGTGCACTCCCTTCTAAATGTGGAGAAGTAGGGACTGCATTCTTGGGTTCTCCAGTGTAAAATAGTGCCCAGGTCTAACAGATACCATGTAACAGAGCATTGGAGCTACTCATTCTATCTCCAATGTTAGCTCTGTCCACAGTAAATATTTCAGGGAAACCCTGGGTTGGTCCTTGAAATTGTCTTGATTTATTTTTTAAAGATTTTATTTATTTATTTGACAGAGATAGAGACAGCCAGCGAGAGAGGGAACACAAGCAGGGGGAGTGGGAGAGGAAGAATCAGGCTCATAGCAGAGGAGCCTGATGTGGGGCTCGATCCCATAACGCTGGGATCACGCCCTGAGCCGAAGGCAGACGCTTAACCGCTGTGCCACCCAGGTGCCCCGTCTTGATTTTTTTTTAACCCCTTTTCAACTTTTGTAAGACTATCTGTTGGATCTTGAAGTTTCTAAGATCTGATTTAAGCTCTACTTACCACTTAGATACAAGTAGGGCTGTCTTTGCCAAGAGCCATCACTTTGAGCAAGAGCAGGCTCTTTTACTATGTACCTGCCTCTCTCTACACCTCTCCATTGTTTAGTTCTCTACAACTGTAACAAATGCATGTTATTCTCATTCCCAAATATTTTTCTGCCATCTNCCTCTCTACACCTCCATTGTTTAGTTCTCTACAACTGTAACAAATGCATGTTATTCTCATTCCCAAATATTTTTCTGCCATCTCCAGCTGTCCAAATCCTATCATTCTTGCAGATCTAATCAGTATCATTTCCTTCCATAAGGGATACTTTTTTTATTAAGATTTATTTATTTGGGGGGGGAGAGAGAGAGAATGCTGGGGGGAGGTGCAGAGGGACAGGGAGAGAGAGAATCCTCAAGCACACTCCCCGCTGAGCATGGCACCTGATTCAGGGCTGGATCCCAGGACCCCGAGATCATGACCTGAGCCAAAATCAAGAGTCGGATGCTTAACCAACTGAGACACCCAGGTGCCCCACAATTATTCCTAGAAGACCTTGAAATTTTGTCGTGTCTCATAATGGTCATATAAAAAAAGAAAAAACATATTTAGAAAGTGTTATAAAGCCAAAAGAACTAACCATGACTATGCTAATAATTGACTATATGAATGGAAATATGTACAAAACTATATTCTTTTGCTACATTATTCTTGATGAAGAAAATTTTGGAGTATTTTTTAAAAATAAGTAATAAGACAGTTTTGGCCACTATTCTACATCAATTGTTCATTGTACTGCAGGTTTTATATATTATGCAGGGCAACTGGCATTGATTTTCAAAAATGTTAATGACATTACAGAAGTGGTTTGGGCACCTGGGTGGCTCAGTCTGTTAAGCGACTGCCTCCAGCTCAGGTCATGATCCAGGGTCCTGGGGTCGAGCCCCATGTCAGGCTCTCTGCTCAGTGGGGACCCTGATTCTCCCTCTCCCTCTGCTGCTCCCCCTACTTGTGTTCTCTCACACTCTCTCTGTCAAATAAGTAAAAATAAAATCTTCAAAAAAAAAAAAAAGAAATGGTTCTAGTTTATAAGAGAAAAATTGACACAATGGGAAAAAATTTAATATGAACTATTAGGTAGCATAATTATATCAACGTTAATTTTCCACTAATACGGTAATTACATTTTGTTTATGGTGGGAGATACATGCTGAAATACGTAAGTAAGGTACCATTGTATCTGCAATTTACTTTTAAATGATGCCACCAACTATATACATAAATATGTGTGAATGCGCACAGAGAAAGAAAGCAAACATTATGAAATCAGAACAATTGTTGAGTCTAGATGAAAAATATATATGAGTGTTTATTGTATTATTCTTTCAAATTTTTAGTAGAGATTTTATATTTTTCAAAGTAAAATGCTTTAAAATTCAGTGAAGAACAAAATGCACTATTCAATAAATTGTATCAGGAAACAAAATATCCATGTTGAAAAAAAAAACAACAGAATTGGATCCTTACTCAAAACCACTGCCACGTAATTAAAATCTTATTTGAGAAAGAAAACTGTTAAAGACTTAGAATGTAGAAAAATGTTGAAAAATGTCTTCATATATATTATATTTTACATATATATGCACACACAAAGTATAAAGGAAATGAATGGTAAATTTGAATGCATTAAAATTAGCAAAAAAAAAAAANTGTAGTATGATATCATTCATGAAACATAGACATATAAGTTAAATGTTGTTTACAGTACTGTATGGTGAATAACATAATATAATAAAAATATTATTGTGAAAAAAATAGAAAATAAAAAAAATAAAATAAATAAAAACAAGACAACAGGCCCAAAATGTAGTTGCTTAAGCTAAGCCCCTAATCACTAAACCAAGACCTAATTTAATTACAGTTCCAGCCTCTCCCAAAATAGAATCTTAAATCAATCAGAAATCACCTAATCCACACTAGCTGGGAGTCTGACAGACCTCCGCCATCCCCTAAGAGAAAGTGACCTTGCCACAACCAACCGCTTTTTACCTCCTTGTTCTGACTCCCATCTGCCTATAAATGTCTTTCATTTTGTACAGCTCCTTGGAGCTCCTTTTCATCTGCTGGATGGGATGCTAGCACAATTCATGAATCATTGAATAAAGCCAATATAGTACCAAAAAAAATTTTTGTTTAGAGATGTATGTATGTGTAGAGATATTTTCACAAAGGAAGAAAATAATGAAACCATGGAACACAAATATTAAGTGGAGAATAGAAGAATGAGCTTGAAAACAAGTCTGAAATGTTACAAGTTCATTTTTAGTTCACTTTGAGATAGCAAGGTGACTTTTGGGATGAAAGTCAGAAAGAGAACCCTCATCAGAAACCAGGTTTACCAGCCTTAGTCATGGACTTACAGCTTCCAGAACTGTAAGAAAGTAACTGTTTTTTGGTCTAAGGCACCCAGTCTGTGGGATTTTGTTATGGCAGCCTGAGCAGACTTATACTCCTTATGGAACACACACTTAGAAAGTATGTTATAGAATCAAAAGAACTAACCATGACTATGCTAGTAATTGACTACATGAATGGAAATATGTACAAAACTATATTCTTTTTGTATATTCTGTTTTTTTGTAAAATACCAGAGTAATACGAAATCTACCCTCTTACCAAATTTTTAAATGTATAGTACAGTAACTATATGCATATTGTTGTACAGAAAGTATCTAGAACTTTTCCATCTTGCTTGATGGAAATGCTAACACATTGAACAACTCCCAATCTCCCTCTATCTCCCCAAGCTTCTGGCAACAGAAATTCTACTTTCTCCTTCTGAATTTGACTACTTTAGATAACTGATATAAGTGGGTTCATGTGTTATTCATTCTGGCTTATATGACTAGCTTATTTCATTTAGCATTGCGTCTTCAAGTTTTATCCATATTGTAATATATGTCAGGATTTCCTTCTTTTTAAAGGCTGAATGATATTCCATTGTATGTACAGTCACATTTTCTGTATCCATTCATCCACTGATGCATATTTAGGCTGACATAACAAAATACCCATGGTATATAAATGACCAATGGTATATAAATGACCAACAGGTATATAAAAAGATGCTTAACATCACTAATTGTCAGGGAAATGCAAATCAAACCTACAATATGTCACATCATACCTGTTAGAATAAGCATTATCAAAAAAAAAAAGGCAGAAAATAATGAACCATGGTGGGAATGTGGAGATGCTAGAGCTCTTCCACACTGTTGGTGGAAATATAAAATGGTGTAGGGGCACCTGGGTGGCTCAGTCGTTAAGCGTCTGCCTTCAGCTCAGGGCATGATCCTGGAGTTCTGGTATCGAGCCCCACNTTCAAAAGATGACTTTTAAATCCATGAGAAGAGAGACTAAAATAAAAGCAAAATTTCTGGCTACCTTTATGTGCCACATGCCATAAATTCTAAGTTTATTTCTATTTTTCCGTTAATTATACATAGCTCTATACATCTCATAACCACCACCCTACATAGTTCAGTAACCTATTTATGCAAAGAATTCAGCTTTAGCTTTAATGAGTGAGATATATATATATATACACACACACACGCACATATATACATACACATATATATATAAACTGATATTAAAAACAAACCAATGAACTGATATCTAACTTTATACATTCATATGTATATACATAATAGAGCGTAGATATGATTGATTGCATTTGTGGACCACACTAATATTTTCCATTATTTTACCTTAGTTTTGCTGTATGTAGGTTCTGTCAGTCTTACTGTCATGGAAACATTGATTCCCCACTGTAATCACTGCTGGTGTAAAACACAGCTGCCTAACAAATGTACACTGGAATGGACTCCTTTTAGCATCTGTTAAATCTCAATACAGTGTATAACTGCTCTTTTTAGAGTGCATCAATCATAGAAGAGTGAGACAGAATTAAAGAGTTTAGCCCTGCTTGGCTCCCTTTGTATCTAATTTAAGCATGTATGACCCATTGCATTCATTGTTGTGCTTACCACAGCTGTTTCTTATTATTAAGAAAAGCAGCTTTGCGTGCAGAACATAAAACAATAAACGCTAGCCATGTGGATAGAGTACATTTGCTTCTAAAGGTTATAAATATACACTTAATAAAAAAGCAAGGTGACACTAACCATATTTCACGAGAACAAATGGTATCAAGTCAGGCAATAAAGTCTAACACCCCCTGCTCCAAACAAACAACAAAAAAACCCCACAACAAATATTGAATCCAACAATTCCAATCACTGCAAAAAAAAATTGCAATTGATAGAGTTACAATAAGCACAAAACATGGATTCAGTGCTTTAGAAATATGGTTCAGAAAGAGCATCTTTAAGGTTTTTCTTAAAATGCCACCTAATTTAACTTCTAGAGACTACTGAGAAGTACAAAAATTATAAAAATGTTTTTAAGTGAATGCAAGAATTAATACTGCAGACCATGAACTTCATTTTACTTGTATGTGTGTATATCCACATAAAAAATTTGGAAACACTTTTTTAAAAACATTTGCCAGGTCTAATTTGTAATGTGAAACTCCAGTACTTTGATAATTGCAACAAATAAGTATTAATGCACTGACAGTTAATCCTACACTTTGTAATTCTCTGCAAGTGGAAAGTTCATAAAGTTAAAATCATTGAGGTAATTTAAGGACTTTACTGGTTAGAAAACATCAATCAGTAGAGGTCAAAATAAAAATTGTAATGTAAATTTTTAAAAATTGAGTTTCTCTATATGTCCTCCCCTTTACCTGTAATTATAATAAAAAATGTTTTAAAATAGTGTTTTCTGCATTATACTCTTTCATCTCTTTTCAAGCTAAAGATCAATATGTTTATAAGTGGTCTTTGCTGATTGTGATTGGTAGGTGCTATGTAAGATTTTTTTTTTAATTTTTAATTTTTTTTTTTACTTTCTAGTAAAAATGCTGGCAGCTACTAGGAATTCAGTAGGCACATAATTCATTTTTTTCTTTATTGGTATGAATGATAATCTTCTACAATAGTCTATTATATAAGTTCTTTTTAAAATTTTGCTTCTCCAAAGTACCTCTTCACTCTTTTTTATGATAATGGTTTATCTTTTAAATTTTCCCATAGTGCCTTCTTTATCATGCTGTTCTTTTTTCATTTACTTTCACTAAACATTCTTTAAAAAGGTTGTTAGGCTAATACTTATTATAAGAATATTTGAGGGCTCTCCGGAAACCTGTACATCTTTGGCTTCAAAATATTATATACTAGTAGATAAATTAGTCTGTGAACTCTGTAAAACCAGGGGCTATGTGTAACCCTGGGTCATACTGGCCTAGAAGTAAAAATGAAGTTTTTAAGCAAAATTTCGCTTTTCCCATCTATTATTACAAATAGTAGTCTCTCTCAAAGTCTTCTTTCTTACCCTTTGGAGCCCAAATGGGTTGTCTAATGAGTACCATGAGAAGACTTGAAGTTCTCATCTTCCTCTAATAATCAGGATGCCTGTTATCCAGACACAATATGGTTTTTGACCATCTATCTGCCTTAGCCCTTTGTACCTGAGCCTGCATTGGGCTAACACAAAGAGGCTCCCTCTTCCTTTCCCAACCTTGATACTATCCTTTATCCTCTCTTGTGTGTTGCCCAAGTAACGCTACTTTCTGATTCCAACATCTCAGAGAAGTTTGTCTGAAAAGAGTTGCATCATTTTAAATTTGCTGCACCTGTCTTTCTCTTCTCAGTATTCAGGTATGAGCTCATGGTGTTGGGCTCACAACAAATTTAAATGAGAAACACCAACCATTACCCTTTCTGAAGAAGGGACTTTGACCCCTGAGGGACTTTAGTAAGCAGCTTTCCTTCTGACCCCTGAGGCTCTGTTTTTCAGTAAGCATGTGTAATTTGATGGTTTCTTATTTAATGCCACTCCCACTACCCCATCCCCTCCCACAAGAAATGTGTCTGCATTCTTTATACAAGGCAAATCCTGGTGGCTCATCATCACCTTCTAGATACCCATTATAGATTCAAGTTGGAAGTATTGCTGCACATTAAATTAACCTTTGTTATTCCTGAAGCACAGCCAAATACCTATGCTTAATATATGGGTAGTTAAATAAAGGTGTGTACATTAAATAAAATTGCTTTAAAGAGGGGCGCCTGGGTGGCATGGCAGTTAAGCGTCTGCCTTCGGCTCAGGGCGTGATCCCGGGCGTTATGGGTTCGAGCCCCATATCAGGCTCCTCCGCTATGAGCGCTTCTTCCTCTCCCGCTCCCCCTGCTTGTGTTCCCTCTCTCACTGGCTGTCTCTATCTCTGTCGCATAAATAAATAAAATCTTTAAAAAAAAATTGCTTTAAAGAATAAGGCAACTATTTATACTGAACCATGAGTTTTTAAGAATAATAACTAATATTGATTCATTTCTGTGTTTTAAAAATCTTTATTGTCACCCTCAATATGTGGTACGCACCATACTAAGCCCTATGGAACTTATGGCGAATACAACATTCTGTAAGGAGAATTGAATTTACAATCTAGTGGAAGAAACAAATACTAAACAAGTGAACAAATACAAAAATAAATATTGACAGCTTTTTAAAAGTTCTCTGAAGAAATAATAGTCTAATGAGAGAGAATAAAGAAATTGAGAATAGGAGGTCATCAGGAAAACATCATTTGTCAAATATATCCAGAATTTACAAAAGAGATTGTGATGTACAATTTTAACAATTTCCAAGTGAGTTTGTGTCTCTATGCCTTAATATTTTAAACAACTCATTATAAATGCTCATAAATAAATAAGAAATTTCAAATATAAAATTCCAGAATATTCATTTTTACATTTATTTCTGTAAAACGATTTATGTCCATAGATGTCTACTATAAAAATGCACAGAATTTTTAGTGAAATGAAGTCCCTAGTTTACTACGGAGTAGTGTTTTATGAAAGAAAGCTTTTCCTTTGCTACTCTCTCACTTGTTAATTATTATTTTGTTGTAATATAAGTATGGACCTGTATATTCTTTTTTTAAAAAATAAATGTATTAGAATTCACTTACATCATTATTCACTTTGAAGCTCACATCTCCAGTGAGAGCTGTTTAATCTGGTTTCTGTGTGGTTTAGCCAGATTTCCATTAGTCTGGGAGCATTTTCTGACTTTCTTAGATAATTAGGTTGTCCAGCTTACTTTCAAATTCCCAGACCTGAAGCCAGTCATTTCTACAAGGAGCACTTGTGGGTTTGCTTGTTGGTTGGTTGGTTTTGTTTTGTTTGGTTTGGTTTGGTTTGGTTTGGTTTGGTTTGGTTTTTATTAGGGAATAGTTTTTGAAGTGGGCATGAAATGTGGTCATTGCTAATCAGCTTTTCTGCATTTTAATAGTGAATTGATCCCAATGCCTCTAACTCCAGTTCAACCTCATTCCTAACTCCCATTCTTTCCCAGAGGAAAATTTATATCTCTCTTCATCTAGAGTAAGAATAATTGCTCCTAAGAATATAAATATGTTTACTCATTTACTTATTACCCCCTTAAACAAATTTAACTTAAGTTTTGATATGCAAAATGATAACATGGTTCAAAATTCAAAACTGTGGCAAATGGTATATTCACAAAAGCTGAATCTACTTTATTACTTTCAACTCATGTCCTGTAAGTAACTATTTTTATTAGTTTCAAAGGTTATTATTCAAATAGTATTCAAAACTAGCTTTATTTCATTTCTTATGTAAAAAGTAACATATTATATAGACTATTACACATAATTTTTTAAGTTAGTAATATATCCTAAAAAGTATTCCATCTAAGTTCACAGAGATTTTTCTTGTATTTTTTACAGCTGTATGGTATTCTAATGACTAGCTATATCTCTTTTTCCCAGTCACTAATCTATATATGTTATCAGATTATTTCCAGCATAATGCTATTAAAATTGCATTTGTGCATCCATTTTTGTTGTTTATATTATGTCATTTAAATTAGTGAATGTGTATCTTTAGGATAAATTCCTAGAAATGAGATTTCTGGGGAAAGGGCCAAAAAATGTGTTTCATAACATTTTTTACAGATTCTCTCAATATGGATTGCATCATTGTTCACTTGAAATATATGAATTTTTACAATCTTGTCAGTCTTGCCTTCTTTAATCAAGCTTTTGGGATTTTGCCAATATAAAAGGTGAAAAATATCTATCTCAAAGTAGTTTTAATTTACATTTATCTTAGTATAAGTGAAGCCAAACAACTTTATATATAACTTTACAGATATTTTAGGGAGAAGTATGGCAGTTTACTACTTTTGTCTGTTTTTCTAATACATTTTTCAGTTTCAGTCCCTCTATTATTTTGATATTGCTTATTTTTACATTGAGATATAATTTATAATTATATTGAGCTATACAATGAAATGTCCAAGTCTTACTCATAGAGTTTGGGAAACTTGACTAATACTAATACTAATACACTGAAGTAACCATCACTTCAGTCAAGAGAAAGAAAATTTTCCATGATCCAAGAAAATACTCTCATGCCGATTTCCTGTCCATGACAACATCTGCTCCCCGAGGCAAACTGTTTTGATTTTAAGTAGCATATGTTCCATTAGTATTCTCTTAAATTATATGTTAATAGAGTCATATTGTATAACTCTTTGGGTTGGGTTCAACATTATCTCTCCAAGGTTTGTCCATGTTGCTGCATGAATCAGTAGTAGCTCATGGGCTTTTATTGCTGAGTGGTATTTATAATTAGTATTTACATTCCTTCATTGGTTGTTTCTAAATTTGGGATATTATAAATTAAAGTATTATGAGCATTTTGATATAAATATTTTTGAGAACATGCTTTTATTTCTCTTTGATAAATAAATAAGATAGCATGTGTAAGAAATTCATAAGAAAATGTTGAACTATTTTTCGAAGTGGTTATGTTATTTTATATACCAATGATCCACATATGAGAATTCTAATTGTTCTACATCCTTGCCAAAACTTTATGTCAATTATTTTTATATTAACCATTCTAAAGAATGATGAATATATCTTATTGTGGTTTCATATAGTATTTCTGTTATGATTAATAATGTTGAGAACCTTTTCAAGGACTAATTGGCTATTTGAATATCTTTTTTATAAAATGTAGGTTCACATTTTCACCCATTTTTATTACGCTGTTTCAGTTATTTATATTTAGTGGTTTTATTTTATATTCTGGATACTATTCCTTTGTCTATAACAGGCACTGCCAATATTTTTTCTAAATCTCTGCCTTGTCCTTTCATTTTCTAAATGATACTTTTTTGATGTGGAAAAGTTTTTGAGTTTGTTGAAGTCCAATGTATCACTTTTATTCCTTTGTGATTAGTGTTTTTTGTCTTAAAAATACTTTCCTACCACAAGGATACCAAAATATACTAAATTTTCATTGTAAATCTTCAAAATTGTAGGGTTTTTTTGATTAAGCCTATGATCAATCTTATATTTATTTTGATATTATGAAAGTTAGGAGTCAAAGTTTATTTTCCCCTGTATCTCCATAGCTGTTCAAAAACAATTTTTTCAAAATTTTCTTTTCCGATTGAATTTCTTTGAAGCCTTTGAAGAAAATAAAGTGACTATATATGTGTGGATCTATTTCCAGCCTCTATTCTGTTCCACTGCTCTATCCCTATATTCTTATGCCAATACCATACTTTCTTGATTACTGTAGATTTTTACTAAGTCTTGAAACCAGGAAATGCAAATTCACCAACTCTTCATTTTCAGTATTGCTTTGCCTATTTTAAGTCTTTATGTACATTATGAATTTTACAATGGCCTCTCAGAGTCTGCCAACAACAACAACAACAACAACAAAACAACAAAACCTGCAAGGGTTTTGATTTGGGACATTTAATCTGTAGATCAATTTGGAGAAGATTGGTATTTTAATAGCAAGTCTTCCAATTCATGACCACAGTATATTTCCTTATGTATTTATTTATGTATTCTTTAGTGTTTTTCTTGTAGTTTTCAGTGTAGAGGTTTTGTATATTTGTTATATTTATTCATAAAGATTATCTTTTTGAATATATATTTAATGGTTTTTTTTATCTTTCTATCTTCCAACTGTTCGTTTCTTAAACAGCAATGTAGTTGGCACATTGACCTTTATCATGCAACTCTGATCAATACTAGTTTTCCATATGTATACATTGTTTAGAATTTTCTACTTGTAGAATTAGGTCCTCTGCATATAAGAATGTCCCTGAGCAAGAACCATCTAAATAACATGATGCTGAAATAATATATTTCATTCTCTTAGATTTCCTAAGTACATGATCACATTCATGAAATGTCCTCACACTCTACCCATGACTTTTTATCCCCTTCTATAAAATTATTTCTGCTTCTCATTTTTCTTTTTGTCTGATTGCACTGGCTAGAATCTCCAGTTCAATGTTGAGTAGTAGTAAAACATCTTTGTAATACCCTCATGTTAATTGTGATGCTTCCAATACTTTATCATAAAGTGTACTGTTTTTGTAAATATCCTATGTCTGTCTCTTAAAATTTAAACAAGTTTATTGCTAGTTACATGGATTTTATTTTATTTTAATTTAATTTTTAATTTTTCTTTATTTAGAACAACATAAAATAGCAAGTAAAAACACCATAATGAGAGAGAAATGCAGAAAGTAAAAAGCTTTGTTTTAGTATCTGTTTTAACAACACGTTAGCACTTTTTTCTACTTTTTTGAACAAGGAATCTACATTTTCATTTTGCACTGGGCCCTATAAATTACACAGCTGGCTCTGCCCTGCTTCCTCATGCTCAGATTATATCTACTACATCTGTTCTGCCAAGTCAACTCTTTTTTTGTTTGTTTGTTTTAATATGGATGTGGGCTGAATTTTATAAAGTTATTTTGGAAATTAATTTAGTTGTCTCATTACAATATCTGCTTTGCTCTACTATTAATAATGGTCTTGGCTTCAGAGTGACAGTCTAGCTCACTAGAAAGAATCAGTTTCACACACATTTCCTTTTCTTCTTTAACAGCTTTGTTGGGGTATAATTGATATGCAAAAACTGCACAGGGACTTCAGTTTCCAGTTGAAATATATATGTTAGTCCTTATTCTGCTTAAACAAGAAAAAAGCTAAACAAGCTGAAAAATCAACAACTCTTTTAGGATCTATAAAAGAGATGAGAACATAAGATAAGTGACTGATCCCAAGATTGGCGAGACAGACAGAAAAATACAGGAGTGACAGGCTACCTGAGCAGAGATTCATGAGAGCAAATTACCCGGGAACCAATACCAAAGTAGGAAAACCTGTGCTGTAATGACTGATGAATTGCTGCAACAATGGATAGCCACATGCAAATAACTGAGACAGACTTTGCCCCCTTCAGGAAATGAACTCAAAGTAAATGATAGACCTAAATATAAAATGTAAAATTATAAAGCTCTTAGAAAATAACACAGGATAAAATCTAGATAACTTTGGGTATGGCAATATCTTCTTAATGACTTTTTAGATACAATGCCAAAGACTCTATCCATGAAAGAAATAGTTGATATTCTGGATTTTATTAAAATTAAAAAGTCTGCTCTGTGAAAGATAGTGCCAAGAAAATGAGAAGGGAAACAACAGACTAGAATAATTTATTTGCAAAAGACACATCTGATAAAGAACTGTTATCCAAAGTATAAAAAGAACCCTGTTAAAACTCAACAAAAAAGCAACAGCCCAATTTAAAAATGGGCCAAAGATCTTAGCAGACATTTCACCAAAGATATACAGATGGCAAATAAACATATGAAAATATGCTCCACATTATATGTCATCAGGGAAATGCAAATTTAAAAACAATGAGACACCAGTCCATACCTATTAGAAAATAGCTATTATCCAGAATACTGACAATACCAAATGCTAGTAAGGATGTGAAGCAACAGGAACTCACATTCATTAATGGTGATATTGCAAGATAGTACAACCACTGGGGAAGACAGCTTGCCATTTTTTGTTTTTGTTTTTATAAAACTAGACATACTTTTATCATAAGATCCATCATTCACGCTCCTTGGTATTTATTTACACAAAGAAGTTGAAAACATGTCCACACAAAAACCTGTCCATGATGTTTACTACCACTTTATTTGTAGTTGCCAAAAATGGGAAGCCACCAATATTCCCTTTTGAAGGTGAATGGATAAACAAACTGTGGTAAAATTCCAGACAATAGGATATTATTCAGTACTAAAAAGAAATGAGCTATTAAACCATGAAAAGACATGGAGGAAGCTTAAATGAATATGACTAAGTGAAAGAAGCCAGTCTGAAAAAGCTACATACTGTATGATTTCAACTATACAACTGTCTGGAAAATGCAAAACTATGGAGAGAGCGAAAAGATCAGTGGTTGGAGTGGAGGGGAGAGATGAATAGGCAGAACACAGAGAATTTTTAAAACAGTGAAAATGCTCTGCATTGTACTATAGATGGATACATGTGATTATACATTTGTTCAAACTCATAAAATGCCCAACACCAAGAGTGAATCCTAAACTAAACTATGGACTTTGGGTGATTATGTTGAGTCAATATAAGTTCATTAATTGCAACAAATGTAGTACTCTACTGGGGAATGTTGATAAGGGGGGGGGAGGCTATGCATGTGTAGATGGAATATGGGAACTCGATACCCTCCCAACAATTTTACTTTGAACCTAAAATTGCTCTAAAAATGCACATATTCAATATATACAATTTGATGAATTTGGTCATATTCGCACACCCATGCGATCATCACGCAGTCATGGAAATAGACATTTCCATCACCTCCAACAATTTCCTACAACCCTTTCTTTTTATTTTTATTTTTGTGTGGTAATAATACATAACATGTTGTCTACCTTCTTAAAATTTTAAGGAAACTATATAGTATTGTTGACTGCAGACACTATGGTACAGCAGGTCTCTAGAACTAATTCAAGTTCTGTAACTGAAACTGTATACCAGTTGAACAATTCTCATTTCCCCTCCCCTCCGGGCTCTTGAAACTAACATTTTATTCTTCTATGAGTCTATTTCAAGCACCTCATTCAAGTGGAATCATGCAGTATTTGCCCTCTTTTGACTGGCTTTTTACTTAGCATAATGTCCTTCAGGTTCACCTATGTTGTCATAGATGTCAGGATTTCCTTTTCAAAAACTGAATATTTCATTCCATGTATTAACCACCATTTCTTTATCAATTCATCTATTGATAGACATTTCATTTATTTCCATAACTTTGCTAATGTGAATAGTACGGCAATGAACACGATTCTGATTTCCATTCTTTGAGGTATATACCAAAAGTACAAGCAACTAAAGCAAAAGTGGGTGAGACCACATTGAACTAAACACTTTTCCACAGAAAAGTAAACAATCAAGATAATAAAGAGGCAATGTACATAATGAGAGAAAGTATTTGAAAGCCATCTATCTGATAAGGGTTTAATATCCAAAATACATAAGGAACTCATACAACTCAATAGCAAAAAAATCCCAAAATCAAACAAAGAACAGATGACCCAATTTTTAAAAGGACAAAGAAATAAGTATTTCTCTGAAGAAGATATACAAACGGTCAACAAATATTGAAAAGGTGTTCAGTATCAATAATTATCGGGGAAATTCAAATCAAAACCAGAACAAGATATCACTTCACACCAGTTAGTATGGTTATTATCAAAAAAGAAAAAAAAAAGGTAACCAGTGTTGCTAAGATGTGGAGAAACTGGGAACCCTTGTACAGTGTCATTGGGGATGTAAAATAGTGCAGACGGTAGGAAAAAAGTATACTTAAGTATACTTATTTTTAAAAAAGAATACAGGACAAGAAATAGAACAGTATGCCCAGAGACATATGATGTTTCATTAGGTTTTTCTTGCAAAATTAACTCAAGTAATTTTTAGTAAACTATTTATGCCAGATCCAAGAGAAATGATAATCTGAGGACCATCCTGGAGTAATCACGTATACTTTATTGTCAAAATTGTTTATTGTGTGATGTGTAATAGGTTTTGAGATCATATAGCTACATCAGAAAATAAGGTAGAGTCCCATATCCTTGAGAGGATTATGTGACTGCTAGTCCTATATACTTATTAGTGAAATATAAAGGTGAAGAGACAGAGAATGATGGTTTCTTGAGCCATATACATCCAATTACTTCATCTTTCATGACCATACATAACCCACATATAACATGAGTTGGGGGGGGGTAGAATTGCCTGGAACCATGGTACCTTTGCTCTGTTCTTAATTTGCAAGTTGCACTGTTTTCTTTTTAGGCAGAAGTGAATATTTATATATTCATATCTTTTTTTACAGCATATATTTCCTTGGATTATTTTTTCTTGCATGACCTCAACACACACACACACATACACATACAGAGAGAGAAAGAGAGAAACGGAGAGAGAGTTTGGTAATATTGTTCTCAAGATTTTATCCAGCCCAACACCCCAGGGATATGATAAATGCTCATGAATGCAGTGACCGTACTATAGGAGCATGCATTTAATTCTGATCTGACTCCTAGGGCATAAAAAAGTCCTCCCAATTTTTTTCACATCACAGCACACGTAGAAAAAGATAATAAAGGTATGGTACACAGAAGTGATGAGAAGGCTACGTAAGATTGGTGCTGGCTGAACCCTACTGTGTTTCAAGAGTTTGATCATCAACCTAAACACTGCTAGTACAGTTAAACTGGTGGTAATTACATTTTGTATTTTTATTATTTTTACTTTAACCTTATAATATGGAAATAAATTTTACATGATGAGTATACATTTTTTCATATTAGTATCTTTTGATGATGTATAATTATTTTTGCAATTATATCTGTATTTTGAGCATGTGTATTCACAAGATTGGCCAATAGTTTTATTTATTTGTTATTTGGTTGGTTGGTCAGTGTGTTATTGGTACTCTTTTTGTTTTAGGGAAATTAATGTCAGGAGTATATAGCTCTTGTAAACTGTGTTGGGTAGGTGTCCACGTTTTTGTTTTAGTTTTTTCCTACAGAATATTTTATAAAAAGTGAAAATGATCTTTTTCTTGAATGCTTGCTAAAATCTTCTTCAAGACTGCCTTGGCACTGTCTCTCTTTATAGGTAGAAAATTTACAACCTTTTTATATTGACTGCAGTTATTGATCTCTTGAGGTACTTTGCTTGTTTCTGAGCCAGTTTTAAAAAGGTATTTTTTTCCCCAGAAAATTGACCATTTTGTCTATGTTGTCAAATTTATTGCCATAAAGTTGAACACAGCATTCACTTATTATTTTATCTCTCTCGCTTAAATCTTTAGTTATGTGCTTTTTTTGTTCCCAATCTTGCTTGTGCATGCTTTTTCCTCTTTTCTTTTCTTTTTTCTTTTCTTTTTTCTCCACACTTACCATAGATTTGCTAATTCAATAGTGTTTGTAAAGAAGAGGAATTTTTAATTAATAGACTATATAATGGTTTTTCTGGTTCATTAATTCTGGCTTTATAGCGATTACTCTCCTAATTATTTCATCCTTTCTATTTAAAAAGATAAACATTTAACACTATATGTTTTCCTATGAGTATTCTCTTGGCTCTTTCCAAGTGTTTTCATATGTGTTTGGTTCTTCTTTCTTATAATATTGCTTGCCTTTAGACAATTGGTTCTGCTTGGACCCATGCTTGCTTTTATATTGTTAATTTCTTATGTTAACTGAATTATATCTCTATTCACTATAGCCTTTATATAAATATATATATACCCTTTTTATATAAAGGGATATGGTGCTGCCCAGTTTCATGTGAATAATTCAGTAGGTGGTAAAGTTCAACTGCTGATGTTTAAAATGAGCCAGTGTCACATCTGAGACAGGAATCTAATTCTCCCTCCTGAGTGTCAGTGGTCATCCTGGACTTTGCTTTTTCTATCTAGTGCATTATTTCACTCTACTTATTTGCTCCCAACTTTCATTTTATCTCTTTATGATCTTTCAGATGAAGGATCCATTTCTTTCTTTTAACATTTTATTTATTTATTTGAGAGAGAGTGAGAGAGATCACAAGCAGGGTGAGAGGCAGAGGGAGAAGCGGACTTCCCGCTGAGCAGGGAGCCCAATGCGGGGCTCGATCCCAGAACCCTGGGATCATGACCTGAGCTGAAGGCATATGCTTAACTGACTGAGCCACCCAGGCGCCCCATGAAGGATCCACTTCTTATTTTACATTGTAATTGTACATTGTAAATAGATTGATAGATTGGTTGGTCGATACCTGTATGTGTACGTATATACGTGCATGGTGCATGTATATGTGTATGTGTGAATGCTTATGCATACATGGGTATTTATTTTAATCAGCTATTCAAATACCTATATTATTGATAGAGTAATTAATTTTGAGAATTGAGGGGCTTAAGATATATGTAACACATTTAATTTATTTCCTGTATTCTGAACCAGTTGAGGGATAAAGGGTATGGAAGTCAAAATACCAAATTTTAGGAGTTGTGAATTATGTACTTAAGGTGCACGATCACTATGATTGTATCACTGAATTTAAGAGCATTATTTTCCCCACCCAAAACAGATAGTACTAGAAAAACACTGCTCATTCTTCATAGAAAAGAGAATATCTAGAGAAGTAAAATAGCTAATGTGCTTTCTGTAGGTAGGCAGATCTGAAGACAGGGGAAAGGGAAAGACCTGAAATGCATATTCCTAGTTTTTATGCACCACTTACCATTCAGTTTATTCCTCCTACTGTGGGGAAAGGTGGGTAAGCGGAGAAAGGGCAAGACTGTCTTAGTACTGGATGTTACTTTACTTGGATATATGCGAAACTGAGAAGAAATGTTTACCTCTCTCCTTTCAATGATTCATAGATTCAAAGCAGCTGAGAGCTAATAGAGAGGAGATAGAACATGTAAGTCATTGGTTAACAGTAGGTTAAAAAACTCTGAGGAGTTTAATCAACACGCATCTCTAATGGTCTTGATTCAGAACTGATCTAAGAAGAGCTATTGTTGAGTTTAATAAGAGTAGCTAATATTTGTTCAGTGTTTAGGAAACTAATGCTCATCAGTTAGAAATGCCTTATTAAGGCTGTTTAGCAATATGTGTTTAAATGAGGATTAGAATATGAAAGCCTCACTCTTATCATGGCCTCTCATTGCCCAGACAAATAATTTTTTTAAAGCTAATTTGTAACTTTTTATAGTGACAGATGATAACTACACTTATCATGGTGAGAATTTTGTACTTTGTATAAAGTTTTCAATCACTGTGAAATTAATATAATATTGTATGCCAACTATATTTTAATTAAAAATAAAATAATAATTGGATCTATCTGACAACTATTTGAGGATTAAAAGATGTAATATTGTACATGAAGTACAGTATCTAATACCTTAGTAACTTAATTATTTCACCTGAAAAATATAAGACAATTTACTTCAGTAATAATCTAGGCCTAAGAATGTCCTTTGGATTTCTGAAATAATTATGAAAAAGAATGGGAAGGAAGAAGGGAAATGGAGAACTTATATGGTGCTGTATGGAAAAATGATATTGATAGCAAAAAGGGGATGAAACAAAAGGAAGTTTACTCCAAGGTCCTAGCCCAGGATTTGGAGAAGACTGTGGCTATCCAAAAATAATTTTGTAGTCACACTGTCATTCAATTTGATACCAAACTAAGCATTTGTCAAATCTTGCATTTGTTGAAATGTTGTGTAAAAAGAATTAAATGAGAAGAATGAGACACAGAAAAAAAAACTAACCCAGAAAGCATAGAGTGTCAAGGAGTAGATTTTTAATAGATAAGAGCCAAAGTGATGAAGGAAGATTAGAACTAAGAATTCTATGGCATTTTTTAAAGGAGTTTATTAGTAAGATTTGCTAGAACAGGTCTTATATCAGAAGACTGCAAGGCACTGAGAAGAGCCTGTATGTAAAAGTGGATCGCACCCTCTTCCAGTGTCTTTTGCACATGAGTGATGTACTTACGAATAGCAGATGACATACTTTGAGTTATTTTCCTTTTAGTGGCAATACATTTTGTTGAGTCATATATGTTTTCTCACAATGAAACTTTATCTTTACTGATAGCATGTGTTTTTTAAGGTAATTTCCTATGAGTAGCATCAAACAATAATCTAGCTTGTTCTGGAGTTGATTTGATAATCACTTGGCTTGGAGGTAGCCAGAAGAGCTAGTTCGTTTTTCTTTCTTTCTTTCTCTTTCTTTCTTTCTTTCTTTCTTTCTTTCTTTCTTTCTTTCTTTCTTCTTTCTTTCTTTATTTCTTTTCTTTTCTTTCCTTTCTTTCTTTCTTTCTTTCTTTCTTTCTTTCTTCTTTCTTTCTTTCTTTCTTTCTTTCTTTCTTTCTTTCTTCTTTATTTCTTTTCTTTTCTTTTCTTTCCTTCGCCTTTCTGCCTTTCTGCCTTTCTGCCTTTCTCTTTCTTTTTTTCATAGATAGCATTTTTACAAAAAAGACACTTCTCATAAATAATCTGATTAATACTGTTTGGATATCCCATCAAGGAATGATTTGTGACAGTTGGTGTGATAATGAATTTTCATCAAGAAGATTTTAGGTGAAATAAGTAAGATATAGAATAGTAAATTTCACAAATATATTAAAATATTGTCACAGGATTTAACTAAAAAACTCTCTTGTGCTATCAAAAGATATGTGTATTGTAAGTTTGGCACTCCACCCAGATCCCCTTAGATATCTTTTACAGTTTGTGTATTTTTCAGAGAAGGGACCCTCAGGCTACTAGAGTGTACTTTCCTGACATTTTCTGAAAGCCAGACAGTGCCTGATAATTTTTTTCTGTCTGGAGCTGCCCGTAACCAATGACTAACAGGCATGTGACAGTTTTAAGAAATACCTGGCTCCTTTGCCTTAGGTCAGTTAAACTGAGAGGTGAAACTTACACTTCACTGTTCCCCTATGGGATCAGCCCTATGTTACCTTCCGCATGACTTAGCTTGAGGTCTCATCCTTGTTTGGCAACCTCCTGTTTTCTACTCTGTTGCCCACGTTTCCTTATTGGTTTTCCCCTGAACATGTCCTCATATATCATTTGAAACTTATCCTCAACTCGGGAGTCTCTTTCTGGGGAGACTAGCCTAAGAAAATGCTTCATGAGATTTTTGGGTACTTACTGTGTAGTATATAAAGCATCTTATAATGAATGAATTATCCCAAGGAACTAGGTATCCAAATGAAGTATCTTCAGATGATTAAAGAGTTAATCAGCATAATAATATCTATTTAAAATATTTATTGAGCACCTACATGTATAAGGTACTATTTATGGAATCACCAAAGCAAATGTCATATTCCAAAGTAAGAAGCAGGACTATGGAGGAGGATTTTCAAAGGATGAGTTATAAAAGATTTTAATTGTTTTAATGCTTTTCCATTTTCACTCACTTTTGTGAAGTCTAAAGGCATCTGGAGTTAGAGGCTAAAATAGGATTTACCAACAAACCTATGGTCTCCTCTGAGATCCGCTTCCCCACCAGAGGAGGAGGGAGTGAAGCTTTAAGAAAACTCAGTGAGCTTGATTAATGCCCTGTGAAGAGTGCACTGGCATTTGACTCCTATAGAGATATCTAAAGGGAGAGTGATGAAATGACTAGCAGATTTGACACACAAGTGATACGAAAGTAGCTGCTTTGGGTGGCCCACCCTCCCAGAGCCTGTTGGGATAAAGCATCTGTTTTTACCAAAGACCAGATGTGTGCCATGCTATGAGAGAGTTAGCATGGTTTTGTCTTGGACACCATCCAAGAAAACTACCTTGAGGTGTAAAAAGATCTCAGCAAAGAGACATTTGAGATACCACTGTAAACTTTAACATTGAACAAAGACAAAATGGCTGAAATGTGTAGAGATACCTTTTCAAGACATCTTTAGATAACTAACGCCAGCCTCTAAGTGATGGGCAACATCCGTAAAATTTTCCAAAAGTGAAAATTCAATTACAATACTTTCAAGTCCCTGAGGCTTATGCTATATTAGTACAAGACTAAGCTGAGTTACAGCATTCCTCTTGCTGCTACATTTTCTCTTTCTTTATAGCAAAACCTTGTAAAGATCAGAAACTTTGTCATATAGGAAAAGGCAGATCACCCACTTTTCATGACTCCAGAGGCATCATTCCCATTAAACAAAACGTGGGTGCTGTTTCAGAATGTATGCAGCATAGCAGTTCATGGATAAGAGAAATAGAAGTGTTGGCTGGGAAGAGAGAAGAGTGAAATAATCATCTTTCCCAATATACTTGAAGGCTAAAAGGCTCAGGGAATCATGTATAGCCTAAATTAAGAATGAAAATTTGACAAACACACATGGCTACACAATCAAATGACAGTAAACTGAGACTATGAATTATGATTTGGAATGATCAGACTGTTTTTGTTACCTAAGTACCACCATAAAATTCATGTGTTTTAGTAGGCAACTTCCAAGATGGTCCTCAATGAACTTGTCTACATGTATTCATGCCCTTGTTTAATCTTCTCCCTCTGGCTGTGAACTAGGTCTGGTGGCCCTTTTCTAATGAGTAGAAATATGGCAAAAGTAGTGCACATCACTACTGAGATTAAGTTCCCAATGACTGTAAACTCTGTTATGCTGGCATTGTTTATTCGACCTTGTGCATGTTCATTCTAATCAAGCCAGCTATCATATTAAGAGCTGTTGTATGAAGAGGCCCATGTAGCAAGAAAGTGAGAGAAGCCTATTGTCAACAGCTTGTGAGACATTCAGGCCTTCTTTTTGACAACTTGTAAGGAAATAAATCCTGTCAACAATGAGTAGAATAAGCTTGGAGACTGATCCACACCCATCAGATCTACAGATGAGACTGTATCACTGGCCAGCACCATGACTGTAGCTTTGTGTCCGACCCAGAGCCTGAAGGCCCAGCTAAGCCATGTCTGGATTCTTGACTCACAGAAATGGTGAGATAATAAATGTTGTTTTTGTTGTTTTTTTTTTTAAGATTTTATTTATTTATTTGACAGAGATAGAGACAGCCAGCGAGAGAGGGAACACAAGCAGGGGGAGTGGGAGAGGAAGAAGCAGGCTCATAGCGGAGGAGCCTGATGTGGGGCTCGATCCCATAACGCCGGGATCACGCCCTGAGCTGAAGGCAGACGCTTAACCGCTGTGCCACCCAGGCGCCCCATAAATGTTGTTATTTTAAGCCACTAAGTTCTGGGACAACGTGTTACAGAGCAATAGATAACTAAACATGAACCCTGCCTTCAATTTCATCCACAGGGATCAGAAGATATAAGTCTAGCAACTAAATGTAAGGAACAGTAGGAGGCAAAGATAAAAAATTGTGTCTTTTCCTAATACTCCAGAGGACCTGCTCTCATAAATATAACCATTACAAAACCTACATAAAACATATTATCTGATTTTCAGCAGTTTACAATTTCACACTGGAGATCTGCACCAAAGCAGGATATTCTAAGGAATAATTAAAAATGTAGGTACTGGAAATTTCCAAGGCCCTATTTGTAGAATTCATAAAATCCTAGAAGGCTATAAGTTCTTTTCCCTTTCTCTAGCTCAGAACTCCCACTAACAGTGAGTTGTCTCCAGTTAAGGACCATCTCAGTATCCTACAGTTGTTACCTCTGTTTCCAAAATGCTTTCACATATAAAAATTCACATGCACACACTCGCACAACCTCCAGGAGGGATTTAAGTATAGAAGACTATATTGAAGATTAGAATAGTGGTAGGAAGAACAGAAGATATATTGATGTTGAAACAACATACATTGATTTAAAAAGAAATTTTAGAACAACAATTACAATCATTATTTCCCTCCAATTAGAAATTTTTATAAGCTGCTTCATTTTATATAGTACCCAATTCCATATAATCTCAGTATTTAGTTATTCAGGCAATGCCCTTCCCTTTCTAATTCTTTGTCCCTTCTTTCTTAAGAACAAATATATGTTCCTCTAGTTAATTACCTACATTGTACACTTGGTTACTCTCTTCAGTTTCTGAGGCCCTTAGCTAATACCCATACTCTAAAGGTCAACCCCTCTACCCTAGACACCTATTAAAACATTGTATTACAAAAGCATGACAATTTTTAATTAAAATCAATTCTGTTTCAAGCTGCCATTTTTCACCTGGTAATGGAGGTTGATTGACAGTAATCTAATTTAGATCAATGCTATGGACACTGAGGTGTGCTCCCCATCTATCCTTCTCTTTTTAAGACAGAATCATTCATTTCCCCCTAGCTGCTTAGGCTGTGACAACTGAACCCGACAGCTGAATGCTCCATGCTGAGGAGAGCCACCTTGTCCAAATATGGGACATTGTTTTTGAGAGGCAGTCTGCTCCAATGACGGGCAATGTTGGGGGTAAGAGTCTCATCTCCTTGCCACAATATTTTTTCCTTCGCCTTAGTCTGTTCCTATGTTATCCCTATATGTTAATCACTCCTAACTTTCTGCTCACACACTCTATGTGTAGAACTTGTGTGTTGATCACTGTCAATAAATCTTTACCTTTGAGTTTTATTCTCAGGGAACCTAATCAGCAAATATTGGCTGGATAGAATAGCAGCCTTGAGGAGGATGTTAATGAGATGGATTTTAGATACATTGGATTCTGTGTACTATTAGATGGCTTTTATAAATTGCTTGCTGGTAGCAAAGAGAATAGATAGAAGAGAAAACAAAGTTGAATATATAGATGTTGGAGTAATCAATACACTGATATATTTTAAATCACAGGAGTTACCTAGTTTCTTTTTGTTGAAAAAAAAATCCACAAACAACAAACAAAACTTGTCCTTTGGTTTCCAAGACAGCCAAATTGGTTTTTCTCAGGAATTTTTCCCCAAGTTCACTTCTTACTTCTCACTGCTAATAAACCAGTCTAATTACTTTTACATTAAATAACTAATTCATTCAAATAATATCAATTAAATTCCTATAATGTACCATAGAAGGTCTAGGATATGTTGTAATGAACAGCAGAGAAAAATTTTCACCTAATAATTAGGAGATAGACATCAATAATGTGACAGAATAAAAATCCAGGCAAAGATTATGATGGGTGAATTTGCTTGGTGTGCTTAGCATCATAAATAAGGCCAGTGTAGTTGGAAAGTAGTAAATGAAGCAGGAGAATATACAGAGATGAGTTAAAGAGTTTAACATGTGTTATAAATTATAGGGCTTTTAGACCATGCTTTGAATTTGTTCTTCATTTTAATACCAGCAAGAAGAAACTGGAGATTTTATGCAACACATAAATTTATGCATTAATTATTAAAACTTACTGAGCACCTACTCTGTATCAGTTTATCTCTCTTAGTACTGGGGTTCCAATGGTGAACAAAACAGATTACCTACCTGTTTCTACATTCTCATGATATAAAACATTGACAATAAAGAAATAGTAGAGAAGAATAATAGAGTAGAAAAGTGACAGTAAATGAATAAACAACTAAATATTTGTGTAATAAAATATCAGGTAGTGATAAAACACATACAAAAAATAAAGCAGCATAAGAATATAAAGAATGACAAAGGATATTCATTTAAAATGTGTAATCAGGGAAGACTTTTTCAGTACAAACCAGAATAAAGCACAAGAAAAAATATAAAAATAATTGCATTCGTTGTTACAATCATATTTAAACTTTAGACTATTGTATTAGCTGAAAAAAATTCTTAGAGACATAGATTTGAGATTCACAAGCAAATAGATGAGTTTTAGAACATTGATATTGGATAAGTTCACCTTAGAAGAGAATGTAGAAAGGAGAGATGAAAACAGAAGCATGCAAATCTCAACCAGAGTCTTTCCATTCAGAAGAAAGAAGAGAGTGCCACTGAAATAGAGAAAAGTGAGAAGAGTGTTAAGTGGTGAAAAGTGTAAGTCTGAGAAAATGAATAGGTTTTGAGAAATTCTCCTGGGAATCAAAAAAAGATGTGATCGCTTGGGGTGGGTTAAAATGACTTTTTGATGATCCTCTTACACATTCTGTGTGCTGGCGAAATACGTTGATCATGTTGAATTTGGTGATGTGGCAGAGTAGAAATAATTTTAGAAGCACAGTTCTTAATAATGGAGGAGAAAGTGTGAGCCAAGGCAGAAATGGAGGAACTGGCAATGGACAGGAAGAGAACTCTTTCCACTGTAACAAGGGAGAGACTCCCAATTGAGAGTAAGATTATCACCTCAAAATTAACAACTACAAAATGCACTCACCGAATTTCCCCAGTCTTTTCTTCATGTGTTTCCTAACTCAGTCACTAGAATGAACTAAATGTCCAAGACAGGAAAAGAAAAGAAAAGAAAAGAAAATCTTCAAATCCCTTTCCCCATCACTAAAATCCAACACAACCAACTAAATTATCTCTAAACCCTTAAACTTCAGTGAGAGTGAGGCATACTGGTGGGATAAAGGTGAAGCTCTGCAGTGCAGTCTCAGCCCCCAGGGGGTACCTTTTCTAGGGATTATGGTTGCTTTTTATATCTACTTTATTCTGTTCTTTAATGTTCTCTTTATTTCTTACTAGTCAATCTCTCATTAATCCAATACCCTATTTTAGTTAATAATTCTTTGGTATCAGTTTTCCCTGTTTGAATTATTGTGCAGATTCTCTCTCCCAATTTTAATTTGACCAGTATCTCCCCATCAGTTCACATAAGAAGTGAAACTGAAATTCAAAGCCAGATCTATCAACAGCAGATAGTAATATTTAAGAAACTGCACCATCAACAGTCTATACCTTAGTTGAACAATGAACTCAAGTTTTTATTAAATATCTTAGTGAGCAAAATCTTTGAAAAAATAACAGTGATTACCCATGCGGATCTGTGTTGCCAGGCAGTTTGGTTACGACTAGAAAAATCATTCATTCAGTAAATACTGAGAGAACCCTTGCCATACTCAGTGTAATGCTGTAGGCCCTTGAACTAGAGAAATAAATTAGACCGATGAAATCTCTAATTCACAGACTACTTCTGAAAAAGAAAGTGTCATAAAGTTTTACTGCTGATGTTTTGGGTGCTTCAGCATTGTTTTATGGAGGAAATGGATGCGTATGCTTTGTGTTCTTATGATTATCAACACTCATGTCCAAACTTTGTACATTTCTATAGACTATTATTGACTATTATTACTTTACTCATCAGATTCTATTTTACACCTACTAAGTTTACATATCTATAATAATAGGAGAAATAAAAAGCAAATGAATATAGAATTTTAAGTTACTGTTTTATTGGGACTTTAAAAAACTTACATTACAAAATATGAAAAGAGATTTGACACTTTTTCTTAAAGAGAGTAAAAATAGAGTACACATAATGATGTATTCTCTTCACTCAAAGTACCATTCAAAATGTATGATTTCAGGTGCCTGGGTGGCTCAGTCGGTTAAGCGTCTGCTTTCAGCTCACGTCATGATCTCAGGGTTCTGGGATCCAGCGCCTCCTAGGGCTCCCTGCTCAGCGGGAAGTCTGCTTCTCCCTCTCCCTCTGTCCATTCCCCTGCTTGTGCTCCCTCTCTCTCTCTCTCAAATAAATAAATGAAATCTTTAAAAAATGTATGATTTCACACTATGTCACTATTTCATAAGCTTCACTTCTTGCAGATGAAAATTCCTGATGGTTTAATATCCCCTGTGGGCACTTTTTATCCCTTCCCACTTCCTTTTTTGAAGATTATTGTAACAGAGGAATTCTTTCTGCTCTGAACTAATGGCAATTTGAAATATATTTTCATAAAGGTTTCTTATGGAAATTATAAAGAACTTTTCTCTTTATACTACTCACATCAAGCGTCACACTTTTTTTCATGTGGAAATAGGTTATTTCTTGATCCAATACATCAAAATCTTTGCTTTGTGTGTGCATTTGAGATGTTACTCATTATATATAAAATACATTAATTAAAACTTACTATTATTTAATGAGATAGGTGTCTTACAAAATAGACAACTACAGAAGACACATATTGAAAATCAAGTATTACTTTTAAAAGTCATTGATGTGTTTGCTTAATATTCAACATCTCCATCATTTCCTATTTAAAAATGTAAATATGTCAAAAAATATGTAAATATATCACCAGAAATGAGTTTCTAATCATATTCTCCTGATACTTTTTAAAGAGTCACAGGAAAATATGCACAGCATGGTGATAGAGAATCTGTTGCAGAATAGACAAAATATTAGAATCTAGGAATACCTTCCTTCTTGACCCCTAAACACTATTAATTTCTAAATCCCGTTTTTATAATTAAAAAAAAGAAATTTCAAAAAATTTCAAAAAGAAATTAATATACTCTCAAACTCAGGAAAGATTCTTATATTTGACCACAAAATTAATTCTGAAAAATATATAATTTTTTAAATTTCTTTTTTCTTTTTCTTAAAGTTTGTATTTAAGTTCCAATTAAAAAAATAAATAGTTTTTAAATAAAGTATCTCTTTTATCAATCAGCTATTTTAAATACAGAAAATAGTTACAAAAAAAAGTGCCCAATGGCAGCTGGGTTGCTCTGTCAGTTAAGCATCTGACTTTGGCTCAGGTCACGAACTCAGGGCCCTGGAATCGAGCCCTGCATTGGTCTCCCCACTCAGCTGGGAGTCTGCTTGTCCTTCTCCCTCTGGTCCTCCCCCTGCTGATGCTCTTTTTCTCTCTCTCTCTCTCAAATAAATAAATAAAATCTTAAAAAAAAAAAAGCCTGCCCAAACCATAACTGTTCATTTGAAAAGCATATAAATTGCAATAAGTTAACACAAGTCAGATTATTGCTAATAATTTGTTAGACATATAAATTCTGAGAAAATATATGCATAGCTGAACTTTCTTAATATGTAAATCAAGATTTCCAAATTCCTTGGCACTGAAATATTTGATGTAGATTGTAATACAGTAAATCTGGTTTAATATAACATGTTTATAGCTGAAATACCTACATTCTAAACAAACAAACTGTGCTTAGTATGTTAGATATTTCAAACATATAGCATATTTAAGGACATAATATGAATTAGAGAAAATATATGGGTACTTCATTTTTCAACCAGAGAGAATTTAATATTTATACTTGTTAAGGGTTCTCTATGTGCCAAGAAAAAAACTGTTCTCTATCTTCATTTATTTTTTTGAGTGTGTGACAGGGACTCTCCAAGTATCCAAGTCACTAGAAATAGAAGAGTAATTGGCTCTAACTAATTGTCTTATTTTGTCCTCAAACTACACTGTGAGTTATTAATATCCCCTCTACAACAGATCACAAAACTGGAAATAGTAGTGGTAGTTAAGTTGCAAAGTCACCATTACAGCCCATGCCTGTCTGTAGAAGTAGACGGTTTGAGGACAACACCAGTTTACTATGCTTATTAATAGAAAAAAGATAGTAAAGTCAGCTTGGCAACTTTGTCCTATACTACCATTTGTTTAGGATAGAGTTAGCTAATGAAAATGGTGTTATACAAGTTTTATATTTATTCATTCATTTCTGTGTCTTTGTTGAACATTGATTAACTTAGATCTCATATAAACAAGATTCCTTTTTTTCATTAAGAAAGAATCACAGTTTTAAACATTTATTTTCTCTGAGAAAGAAAGGGATTAAGGTGTTCAAATTAAAATCAATAAGAGCATGATTTGAAGGAGATACTATTCTACAGAATTACATCAGGCAGAAACTATTATAAAGATATTTGCTTGTGATTGATAAACCTGAATATATATAATTAAAATCATAATCAAATGACATGCAGAGTTCTGTACTTTCATCTAATAAAATTTCATTACATTATTATTTTATATTATATATTTTTATTTGAATGATGGTTTGCATTCAGTTTTGCAAATGTATACGTGAAAATTAAATCTGTGATTAGTTAGGCTTAAAGATCAGCTCCCATTCTTCTATACCAAGTTCTCTATTCTTAAACTTCTTTTGTTGAGGTCAGTCTTTTTCTTATTATAAAATTTTATTCCTTTCTCCAAGTTACCTTCTTATATCATATAGAAGAAGCCAAACCATTATCTAACATATTTTTGTTTCTGTAATAAAATATTGTCAAAGTTCATTGAGTAAAACTTCCAACAAACCATTATTTAATATCCCTTTAATTCAGATAATAGTAGAATTTTATCTAACATTTAACCATAGAAATTAGTGTCTGCTAGTAAGTATGTATGTTGTAAAACTCATTTTCCACTCACATATCTTCTCACTGATAGCCACATTTGGATTTTTGGTAGCATTATTCTCCCAGTCATCCAGGATTGAATCACTTGAATTACACTTTTTTTCCTCATTTTCCATATCTGCTAAAATTTATATTTTGCATTCATCATACTTTCCATCTCCAGAATCATTGCTTATCCTTATATAACTCATGCACAGACACTCAGTGCAACCTGGTGGCTCAGCAGAGTGCTAAGTGCTGGATGTTACCATACAAACATGTTTCCAGCCCCTGTGGATCTCGTAAAAATATCTCTTCCTGACACTTACCTTTGTACAGGACTTTATCATTAAATTGTACATTTTCCAGGATGCAATGTAGTATCATCAAACGCTTGATACTTCCTGCCATATTAATTTGTAGGAATTGCACTCTCTGAAAAGATATGAAAGAGGTGTTGGGGAGTCAAGAGTAGAAACAGTAACCTTGAACAGATGCTTGCTTTAGAAAGGTAGTAGCAAGAAAGAGGAAAGAGATGGTTTCCAAGTTTTCTGTTTGATACAAACTCTGTTTCTTGGAATCAAAGCAAATGGTAGAAAAGAGTTCATGGCCCCATGTTCTTCCAGTCATGCAGAGTTTGCAGTTGTTTCATGAGGTGACGAAAAGTTCTAGTATTGATGGTTTTTATAAATGTAATTCACATTTAGTTGATATTTATCCCAATTTCTGGCATTTGTTTTTCTGTCGGTCTCAGGTTTAGTACTTTTAATGAGTTTTCATGTGTTTCCTGTTTTGGGAATAGTTTAAAGGAAAGTAGGAAGAATTTGACTCCATTGTAATCCAGAAGTTACCCCAATTTTTTTTTATTGTAGTATAAATATTGAATAGGTTTATTTTACTTTTCTTTTGAAGATTCCATTAAGTAGTTGATTTATTCATCATGCCATCTGTTTTTTCCCCTTTTACTTTTAGGACACCAAAGGAGGAACATGTTTTGAAACTTTAGTTTAATAAAGAGAGAGAGAAACAAAAAGAGAGAAAAAGCAGATGAACTTACACATGAACATGTACAGCAGCCAGCTGTGTTTGCTTTCTTTTGTATCTTTAAACATCAGTTTAATATTACTTTTCTTTTTTTTACATGAATACTGCCATAGATTGCCAACAAGGCATTTTTGGACCACTTTCAAAGCATTATAAGAAAATATACCCACATGGCAAACATTTTTCTTTTCCCTTTATCCTAGTTATTCCATTTGTGATTGATGCAGTACAACAAAAATGTATACTTCAAATACAATATAAATTATTTTTTGTAAATTTGATCAAAATAACTTTCCCTCTATAATGTAAAAAGAAAAAAAACCCTCATTTTTTATAACTAGAAAATCTAGGAATAATTATTTTGTAACATATAATATTATTTAAACTACCATTAGAAATGCATTATTTAGGGGCGCCTGGGTAGCACAGTCGTTAAGCATCTTCCTTCAGCTCAGGGCGTGATCCCGGTGTTCTGGGATCGAGTCCCACATCGGGCTCCTCTGCTGGGAGCCTGCTTCTTCCTGTCCCACTCCCCCTGCTTTGTGTTCCCTCTCTCACTGGCTGTCTCACTGTCAAATAAATAAATAAAATCTTTAAAAAAATGCATTATTTAGTATAATGCATCATATTTTTATTTTAAGAATACTTTATTATAAAAATAAAAACATGTAGGTCTGTCTGCTAAGGTCTAATACAGAAATAAAATACATTAAAAAAACAAACAAACAAGGAAATATTTCATGATTGCTTGCCAGAATAATTCAGATGAAATGAAATGTGTGATAAGCAGCATGTCCTCAAGGGAAGGAGTAAAGAAATAACAGCTCTAGCAGCACTGTATTCTGGGAATCATCAAATACACAAGAAATCTAAGTAGGCTATTATTAGGCTAAATAGGAAGTCTTTTTTTTTTAAGTGCAGAATGGTATCACTTTACATAATTTCTAAAACTTTCTATTTTAGTTTTAAATTTAACATATAACCAATTAGATAATTCCTGGCCTAAAAGCACTGTGGCAAAAACAACCTGAAAGAAATTTAAGAACCATTTTAACACATGAATTTTAATGTAGTTGAATAAAGATTCATTTTAAAATGTAATCATAATCCTTAAACATTTTATAGCATTTATGAAAAATATATTCATTGCAGAAAATTTAGAACATACTAATAAGAAAAAAAATTATTTTCTTTGCAAAACTTAAGGAAAATATGTAGTACAAGGTAATTATTTTTCTAATTTAATTTTCTATTTATAAATGTATTACATATTGTGCTCTGAATAAGTATTCCTTGAATGACTAAATAAATGAATAACTAGAAATATCCAAACTAGTTGACAGAAGCTATCAAAATTTATTTCATATGTTCTTCATATATTTTTTAAAGATTTTATTTTTTAGAGTGCGCATGTGCATATATGCCAGTGCGTGTGAGGGAGGGAGGGGCAGAGGGAGTCCAGAAAGAGGAAGAGAATCTCAAGCAAACTCCCTGCTGAGCATGGAGCCTGATTTGGGACTCCATCTCACCCCTGCAAGCTCATGACCTGAGATGAAACCAAGAGTCAGCTGCTTATCCGAGAGAGCCACCCAGGTGCCCCAGTAGTCTTAAAATTTTAATTTTCATCTTCTTTTATATACCAATATATTTCGACAGTAATCACTGAAGAAGGACAAAGATGGAAAAGAAGGAGAACAGGAGAAGAAAAAGAAGAAGACAAAAAAGAGGAAGAAGGAAATAAGGCAGAGGAGAAGAGAAAGAAGTCACTTAATACATACAAAGCAACACTTTATGAGTGGATACCAACCCAATGAGATAGGTATATTTATTTTCATCTGCATTTTTCCAATGAGGAAATCAAGACACAAATAGGTAAAATACCTTGTCCAAGTTAACATAGCTATTAAATGTTAGAAGCAGAACTTGATTTTAAGAGTCTGGTTCAAAGTCCATGCTTTTAATTGATATTTATGCTGATAGAAATAATTAAGACAAGTATATACAATGACGATGAAGAAGATAAGAGAATAAAACACATTTTCTTTTAATTCTTTACTGTTTGTTAGGAGAAAAAATGAGTTTGGAGCTGGTATTGAGGTTGTGTTCCACAAAGTCCACAAGGTTATAGCTTTCTATCTCTTTGTTCCATTCTGCAAACCTCACTCATATTCTCCAAATTTCCCCCAAGGTCAAGCTGGGTGTTTTAACTTTCATATCTACATTTTAGCCAATTAGAAAGAAAGGACACAAGCTACACCTTAAAGGAATTATCCTGGAGCACCTGGGTGGCACAGTTGGTTAAGTGGCTGCCTTCGGCTCAGGTCATGGGATCAAGCCCTATGTCACGCTCCCTGCTCTGCTTCTCCCTCTCCCTCTGCCTGCCGCTCTTCCTACTTGTGCTCTCTCTCTCTACCTCTCTGTCAAATAAATAAAGTCTTTAAAAAAAGGCATTATCATGAATTCATATATATCCTTTCCCTTACATCTTCGATAGCCAGATTATGCTCAATTAGTCATAGGTAGGCAAAGGAAATTGGAGTTTTTCTAAGTTATTAAATGTTATCTTATCTGAATCAAAGGGAAAACAAGTATTAAGTTAGTGTTAGCAGTCACTGCCATGGAGAGATACACAGATATTATCACAACTAATACATACAATTTTTTTAAACTTTATAGTTTATATAGCTATTAAATGTTAGAACTAGGGTTTGAATTTAGCAACCTAAGTCAAGGCAATATGGCATTAAGAAGAGATGCTAATGAAAAAAAATTTTGATTGAACTCATTTGGATGTGAATAGCCTTGGAACAAGACTATAATGAGTATTCATCTAAAATACTAAAAGAAACTAAAATAATTAAGACAAGTGTAAAACCAATATTGACTTTTAGATTTAGGTAAAATATTGCCCAAGATGAAGATATATAATTTTCACTGGATAGAAAATTACACATATCAAGCCCAGTGCAGAATTCGTTGAGAATTCATAAAATACATTGCTCTACTAAATATGAGGAAGATCCCACTAATAAATAGTTAGAAATTATCCTAGCTATAAAGAAATTATACTGCAGGCATGCTTTCAAAATGGGTAAAAAGAAAAATATGTAATATTAAAGGTTTTCATGTCTATAATTTTTAGGTTAAAATCTTATAGGAGATTAATCCTAATTCTTTCTTTTGGCATATGACATAATCTTACTGGAATTAAAACTTAATGAAAAGTAAAGATCATATATCATTATTGAATCCCATGATCTCTAAATATCAATAGAACTAACAGATTTGCATTTAAGAAGGATTATCTGAGGAAATTTATTTAATTTTTAAATCCAATTGAAGAAAATAAATTGTATGTAATTCATGTATATAACCACTTTTTCAGATGTTCAACGTAGTTGTGGTGTAAAAATCTTCTGTTCTACTTAAACACAGGAGAAGCAGTAGGCATCTGCTCTTAAGCATTATAGTAACTTTCTATGCCCACTGAGTCTACTCATATTTATTAGGATAAAATAAAGGATTCTGGGACTAAGCAAATAAGAAGGAGGATAGAAATATAAAGATCAGTATAGGAGGAAGGAAGAGAAATTTCACCTCAAAGTTCAAATAAATAATAAAGATAAATCTTAGGTACTCAGAGATGATTTGAATTCTTCCCTGGAATTCCCCGGAGTTTGGTACTTTATAATGAAGGGGGAAAAAAGTCAACCCATGAAATAAAGAAACAAACACACTTCAAATTCTTCATCGAAGGAAGGAACTTAAAATACGATTTCAGAAAAGTCAAAGATTCTCCTCTTTGGGAGAGAAAATACTGCTCTGTGAACATGCTGAGGAGCGGCCATGAAAATGAGCCATTCACACGTCCTGTCTTGGGGACCCATGGCTGACTCAGCTCCTCCACATCCACCATCACAACCGTGCCAACGTCACCGTTCCACAGCTTTCTCCCACCAAATCACTGAGTGGGGCAGGATATTGGTGCTGAACCATCTCTATAGGAAGTAGGAACCCTCTGATGGGTGCCTTTGACTCATGGATTCACTATTAGCCTGGCCAAAATTTTCTCAGAACTCTGCTGTTATCTGAGACTTCCTACTCAATCCTTTTTTCTTCCTGTTTTCCTTCGCAGGCCAGATCTGTCTGCATTGTGGGTTGAAGTTCCCCCTACTTCCTTTCCTTTATTCTTCATAGTCGTTTCCCTCAATAAATCTCCTGCGAGTCTGATCCCGTCTGAGCATCTGCTTCTTGGGGAAGCAGAACTAATGCAGTTTATATAGGAAGTTACATCAGAGAGTGAATCCTGGAGCCAAGATGTAGGAAATTTTAGAACAGTATGTAAATTCTTGGGGTAATTTTTATTTTTAATGTTTATAAATCACATCATTAGAAAACAGCTGATTCTCCCAAGGTCTTTAAAGGAAAGAATAACATGAATATAACATAATTTTGACTTTTTTATTTAATGCTATTTTGAGTAACTTAAGAATTTTATTTAATATGGCATAGAACTACTTATACGGGAACATATGCCCTCAGATAATATAAATCTTTGGAGATTTTTTGTTTTTGTTATCTGTGTAAAATTTGTCTGGCAACTGAAATCTAAGCTCTTGAAAGCAGTCAGTGAAAATACAATAAACAAAATTGTTGAACAAATTAACATGTAAGACATCTACGAGACCCTTTAGATATTTACATAATGAATGATTACGCTCTATCAGTAGATTTTGTTTTTTCTCATATAATCCAACAAATTAAATCAATCTCTAAGAAAATCTTAGCTCATTTTGTATCACTGCATCTTTATTCTTTTGCACTTCAAGTGATAGTTTTATTAGACTAACACACAAACATGAAAATGTTTATAGGTCCCCTAGCACAGACTATAAAAAAAGTTAAATTGCATTAAAATACCCACATGTGAGCTGAATTGAGATCAAGTAGTTTAAGAAATTTGGAATTAATTATAAGAAAAACAAATCTTGTGGTCTAAAACAGTCTTTTACGTGATTTTCAATGATAGTGTAGTTAATATGAAATTCTTTTTCATTGCTAACACAAGTAGCTTTCTGTGCTAGGAATAAAGACAAAATAAGAGCCAGTTAAAAGTTACCCCTTCACTACTGTATACAGATTACTGTCCCTCTAATTTGAATTATAAAACAGGCATTAGAAAACATGATGCTACCAGTTGAAAAGGTGTGTCATCTAGACCAGTAAGAAGACAGTATTAAATAAGCAAATTCCATCAACAGAGAGTATACTGCAGTACCGCAACCCCCTGCCAAAAATGTATATCCACCTGAAACCTCAGAATGTCAACCTATTTGAAAATACAGATATAATTAGTTAAGATGAGATCATAGGATATTAGAGTGAGACCTAAGTCCAATGTCTGGTGTCTTTGTAAGAAAATGAAAAGATTCAGACATGGACACACAGGGAAGAAGTCTCTTTGTCAACAGAGGCAGATTGAATTTTTGCAGCTGCAAGACAGGTGTTAAGGGCAACAACCAGAAGCTAGGAGGAGGCAAGGAAGGATTCTTCTCTGGAGACTTCAGAGGAATAATGACAGTGCTAACACCTTAATTTTAGACCTCTAGCTTCTATAACTGTAAGGGAATATATTTCTGTAGTTTCAAGCCACCCAATTTGTGGTGATTTGTTATGGCAGCATTAAGAAATTAATACAGATACCTTCCTACACTAAAAATTATTTTAATTATCAGCAAATATTTCTCCGCTACACTGTACACACATTATTTTACCTATTTACAAGAGGACGGGTGATTTAAAAATATAGGACATTTTTCATGATCTGCCACCAAAATACAAAGGAAACATTTTTCTGATGACAGCACAACAGCATTATCTTTGGATGAAACACACACATCTGAAACATCTTAACCTGTCATCAACAGCCAAAGCGAAATGTTTACTCATGATGGAACAGCATTATCTATCTGTTAAACACACACACATATACACACAACACACTTAGTTACATTAAAAGTTTCCGTATTAAACGTAATTGAAGCAAAAAAAAGTTTATTAACTAAATCAACACATAGGACGTAGTATAAGCAGCCTCTTATATTCTAGCGGCAGAAAATATGATTACATTTGGTTAAAAGAAAATTAGCAGGCTTTTTTCAGAGAGGTTTTAAGTTTCTACTATTATTAATAAAGTCCATGGTATACATTAGAATCCATTCTTTCTGTTGTACAGTTCTACAGGTTTTGACAAATGGATAATGTCATCCATTTACCACTACAGTAGCACAAAGAATAGCTTCACTGCCCCAAAAGTCACCCGTACTCTATTCATTCATCCCTCCTTTTCTCCCTGCAAACCTCCAGGAACCACTGGTATTTCACAATCACTATAATATGACATTTTCAGAATGTCATATAGTTAGAATCATACAACATGCGGCCTTTTCAAATTGGCTTTTTTTTTTTCATTAAGCCACACGCGTTGGAAGTTATTTCATGTCTTTTTGTGGCTTGATAGCTCATTTCTTATTATCATTGAGTAATATTCCATTGTACAAGAGTTTGTTTATCCATTCCCCTATCGAAGGACATCTTGGTTGCTTCCAATTTGAAGCAATTATGAGAAAAGCTGCTATAAACATCCATGTGCAGGGTTTTGCGTAGACATAAGTGTTCACTCATTTGTGTAAATACCTAAGAGCACAATTGCTGGATCATATGGCAAGCGTATTTTCAGCTAACATAGCTATGTTTAGCTTACATTTAGTAAGAAACTGCCAAAACGCCTTCCAAAGTGTCTACGATTTGCATTCCTACCAACAGTGAATAAAACTGTCTATAGCTGCACATCTTCGTCAGCATTTGATGTTGTCAGTGTTTTGGATTTTACTCATTCTAATAGATGTGTGTTATCTCGTTGTTTTAATTTGCAGTTCTCTAATGATATATGATCTTGATTTTTTTCATATTCTTAACTCACAATCTGTGTATCTTCTTTGGGGAAAATTTTTTTTCTTCCTCTAATCTCTCTCTAGAGCCCTCTATTGGCAGAGTTTAACAGGAAGTAAGCTTGATAATTTTTAAAGAAAAGAAAGAAAGAAAGAAAGAAAAGAAAAGGAAGAAAGAAAGAAAGAAAGAAAGAAAGAAAGAAAGAGAGAAAAAGAAAGAAAGAAAGAAAGANGGAAGGAAGGAAGGAAGGAAGGAAGGAAGGAAGGGAAAGAAAGAAAGAAAGAAAGAAAGAAAGAAAGAAAGACAGAAAGAAAGAAAGAAAGAAAGGAGATGGTGTTTCCTCTGTTAAGCACAGGTGAAATAAACTCAGCCAAAAAGGTTTTAATGATGTGATAGCTTATAAACTATCATATTAGTTTTCAAAATACTTTATAATTATATTTAGTGTAAAAAAAAAGGATTCTCAGGAAGGGAGACTAAAAACATAATAACCACAATAAAAAAGGGAACAATTTGTTTTTCTGAAAGTGTTTTAACCTTAAAATTTCTTTCTATCCAAGGACCTATAATGGTTCAGTAAATTTCTTGGACTGTTGGTTACTATGTTAGCAAAAGCTTAAAAAATATTATTTAAGCAAGCTAATTTTACAGTTTGACCTAAACTTACATTTATGTAATGCATAAATTTTAATTTGGCTAAACTGCACATAGAATCCCATATGTTATAAAAAGCTTCTGCATTTTAGGTGTACTTTATTTCTATGTTTATGAAAGGCATATTCCTCTACTTGGATATACCTTGTGCTGTTTAGTTATTTACAAGGGCTCTGTGCTGTCTACCTTTTTAAATGGTGTACAGAACCCACTTGTTTCAAAGCATGGCTGTTAAAAATGTATATGACATTTATATTCCCATAGTCTCCATACAATTATTATTAAAGTTTACAATTAGATTTTTCTTGTATTAACGCAAAGAAACTATATGAATATAAAACACAGCATTTATAAACATTACACAAGCATTTCATATTTCCCTGTATATGTCCAAATAGAGAGTAGCTTAAAACTATTCAAGTTAATTCTGTTTTATATCTTAAAAACCTAGAATATTTCTGCCATCCAATTTTCACAATATTGTCTAGAGTAATTTTTTTTAAAAACATCTATTGTTTGCAGAACAGTACCATAATTTTTCTTGGTATAAGAATGATCCAATAGAGGGGCGCCTGGGTGGCACAGCGGTTAAGCGTCTGCCTTTGGCTCAGGGCGTGATCCTGGCGTTATGGGATCCAGCCCCACGTCAGGCTCCTCTGCTATGAGCCTGCTTCTTCCTCTCCCACTCCCCCTGCTTGTGTTCCCTCTCTCGCTGGCTGTCTCTATCTCTGTCGAATAAACAAATAAAATCTTTAAAAAAAAAAAAAGAATGATCCAATAGAAATCAACCTATAAAGTATGTGTCTGTGTCTGTGTTTGTGTGTATTTTATTTTATTCCTAGCCTATGTTTTGTTGGTTGTTTTATTTTTCCAGGAATGAATATAATATTTAATCAAATACTGGTAAATATATATTGCAATGATCTTTAATTTATATTATTATAATAAATGTTATGTAATGGTAAAATATTTGGCTAAATTATCCCACGTAAAATTTACTAATAGAAGATGTGCCAAATATACTTGTGGCAAGATGGTTCCTAGGCAAAATGTTGAAAGTTTGAGATTGTTGCTGCATATATGCTACCAAAAGAAGCTGCTAAGTTCAGAAAATAATTGGACAGACTTCAAGCAGAATTTAGAGGTAATGTAGAGAGCCCAGAACATTGGATGGAAAACTAAAATGGTCTCTTGTTTCCCATCTTTCCAATCAGTAACAGATTCTCAAATTAAGATACAGCCCAGGGACACAGACAAAATCAAGAACAAGGGAGGCACTTTGATAAGATCTCTGAAAGAATTAAGGTGACATTTAGTACATCTCTTTATTTGGGCAAAAGGACTTATAAAAAGCATTAAGAACATGGTTTTACTGAAGAAAAATATACCTAAATTACTTGCAGTTAAATGTACAGGAAAATGGATGCCTCTAAAATAATTATGGGTATAGATTGATACAAAAAAAGTTGGCTGGAACTAAATACATGGAAAGTCCATGAAGTGTTTAAGAGAAATACATTTTTTAAAGTGCAGCAAACCTTGACTTAGCTCAAGAGAAAAGTTCTTTTGGTTCTCAGCTCTCTGTGGGCATAAAGAAAGATGGGAAATCTGCTCATCTCAAAAAGCATGTTTTGTAATTCTCTCTAGAAATGGCCAAAGAAAATGATGGTAAAAGAAGGATGTCCTCAGGGCAGAACTAAGAGCCTTGGAGAATATTAGAATGGTGAAATAGCCTCAGGCAGCAGAGTTAGAGCCGAATCATGTATTTTCTACCCCACAGACAGGGAGATCTGGCATCATTTATCCCGCCGGATTTCTAAATGGTTGGAGAGGAATAAACAAGTGACTGCCATGTGTATCAAATTATTTAAATATGGGTTTTTACTGAGGGTATCATTTCTCTGTTCTACCATTTTATGTTGGAAAGATGTTTTCTTGTTAGTTCATAAACCTTGGAATCATGAAGAAGTAATGCAAAGTTGATATTGACATAGATCACAAGATCTTGGACAAGCCTGATACTGCAATCAGATTAGGATTCTTGGGATGAGAGTGGATATGTTTTGGATGTAGTAAATTTGTGAATAATTGTGAGTACACTGCACTTAGTGGAATTATTGGCTAACATTCTTCATTCTTCCCTGTTTTCATGCCCCTGATATATAACTTCATAGTTTCTTCCTTTAAAAGGCTAAGTGTACTTTTCCCTTTGACTTTGGAATTGACTTTGGTCAATAGCATATGGATGGATGTGATAGTATGCTAGCTTTGAGCCTAAGCCCTAAGTAGTCTCAAGCATTTACAGCTTGTCCACTTGTGTTCTGCTAACACTACTGAAAAGCATGTCTCATCTTTCCCATAAATCCATTATAATAAATAGCTGTTGCTTCGAATCATTGAGTTTTGAGTGTTTATCACATAGCATCATGATGTCAATAGCTAGCTAATACAGGTATGAATTTAAAAGTGAATCACATGATGAGGTAGTTCCATTAGAAGTTTTATAAGAGCCTCTTAAGTTGTTTTCATGGTATTGAAACTATTTATACTCAACAGTATAAAGATTTTATTTATTTATTTATTTGAGAAAGAGAGCACAAGCCGGGGGGAGGGGTGTGGGGACGGGTCAGAAGGAGAGGGAGAAACAGACTCCCCACTGAGCAGAGAGCCTGACGCAGGGCTTGATCCCAGGACCCCAAGATTATAACCTGAGCCGAAGGCAGGCACTTAACCGACTGAGCCACCCAGGCACCCCTCTCCTCAACAGTATTGAGAAATTCATGTCTCTCATGTCTTTACCAACAACATATAGTGTTAATTTTTTTAACCAAACTAGTGAGTTATTAATTAGGTTCTATTGAAATATAAATTTCCAGAGTTCTAGTGATTTTTTAGCACCTACTGTGAATTCACTACTCATATTTGTACATTTTCTTTTTAACAGTTTCTTTTTTTATTGGTATGTAGGAGGTTTTTGTAGTTTTTATATTTATATTCCTTCATTGTCAATGTGAGTTCTAAATATTTTCCTAAATATGAAGATTTTATTGTTATGTGCTTAATCATTTTCGCATGTGGAAGTATATAATTGTAGTGTAGTTAATTATAATTATAATTATAGTGTAGTGTAGTATTATTTTTGATTTTGGTCTTTTAAAAAATTTTAGTATACCATAATGTCCAAAAGTATTTCTGTATTTTAACCCAAGCCATTTTTTTTTTTTGCTTTACAAATATGTTTATTTGTTATGGGTTGAATCAGGTCCCCCTAATAGATATATGTTGGAGCCTTAACTCCTATGTGATCTAATTTGGAAATAGGGTTGTAACAGATGGAATTAATTAAGGTAAAATGAGATCATACTGGAATAGGGTATGCTCTTAAACCAATATGACTGATGTATTTATAAGAGGGAAATTTGGACACAGAAACAGAGATAAGACAGGGAGAATGCCGTGTCATGATGCAGCCATGAGTTGAAGCATGTCAAGGATTGAGAGCCACAGAAGCTATGGAAATTGAGGGAGAATTCTGCCCAAAATTTCAGAGAGAGCCTGGTCTTGCTGACATCTTGATTTTGGATTTCTAGCCTCCAGAACAATGAGAGAGAATAAATTTCTGTGTAAGCCACCCAGTTATGGTCATTTGTTTCAGAAGCCCTGGAAACTGATACAGTTTTTGGTACTGGAAAGTAGGGTGCTGCTATCATTAATACCTAGAAATATGGAAGTTGCTTTGCAATTGGATAATGGGTAGAGCATGGAAGAATTTTGAGGTATGTGAGAGAAAAAGCATATCTGGCCTCAAAGATGTTATTAGTAGAAATAAGGACATTTAGAAGTAATTCAGATAAGGACTCAGAAAAAAAAAAGTGAGGAGAGCTACAGAGAAAACTTCTATTGTCTTACAGAAACATATATCATCATGAACAGAATGTTACCAGAAATGTAAATGCTAAAGGTGCTTCCAGTGAGGTCTCAGATGGAAATGAGAAACATGTTTTTGGAAACTGGAGGAAAGGTAATCTTTATCATAAAGTGACAGAACTTGGCTGAATTCCATTCTGCTTTTTTTGTGGGAAGTAGATTTTATAAGTGATGAACTTGAATATTTAGTTGAGGAAATGTCCAAGCACAGTATGGAAGGTACATCCAGTTCTCTCTGCTGTTTTTAGTGAAATTCAAGAGGAAAGGCATAAATTGAGGAATGAACTTTTAAGCAAAAAGGAATCAGCACTTGCTGATTTGGAAAATTCTCAGCCTATCCTATCAAAAGGACCATACACAAAAGAAGTTAGATGTGTAACTCATGAATCCAATCAACCATCTCAGCAGAAGTCAGAAATAGAACTGGAATTCGTCAGGAAAGATTTGTGGAAGACTCTCTTGTTTGATGGCTTGGGCCCTCAGATTTACATAAAAGGCCAAGGAGGTTTTTGAGAATTTTATACCAGTAGAAACAGTGCCAGTGTGAGCTGAAAGGGAGAGATGAGAGGAAATGAAGGAAGAGCCACTCTGAGGTCAGAGTCAGATATTCAGAGGCTAGTGGGCTAATTCTATCACCATGGGCCAGAGGGCTCAGCCCCTGCGGAAGGGAAGGGCATTGGCGCAGTTCCCCTGCCTAGATCCAGTGTTTCAGGGTTGTCCCAGTGGGCCCAAACGACAAAATATAGAACCACAGGGGATCATTCTCAAGCCTTGAAATCTAATGGAATTGTCCTGCTAGATTTCAGACTTGTTTAGGATGTGTGACTTCTTTATTCTTCCCAATTTCTTTCACTGGAAATGCGGACATTTATCGTATGCTTTCCCACCATTGTATTTTGTAAATTAATAACTTACCTAGTCAGAAGTTCACAGATAGAGAAGAATTTTGCCCCGGGATGAATAATATCGCAAGTTTCACATATAATTAATTTAAATGATTTGATAATGAGATTAGGGACTTTAAATTGAAGACTTAAATTTAAATGAGATTTTGGACAGAGTTGATGCTGGAATGCTGACTTTAGGGGATATTGGGGTAATGTGGAGGTATTTTGCACATGGGAAGAACATGAATTTAAGGGGGAGCAGAAGGTGGACTGTTACAGTTTGAATTGTGTTCCTCAAAAGACATGTTGAAGTCATAAATCCCGATGACCTTAGAATGTGATCTGATTTAGAAATAGCCCCACTGTAGTTGTAATCAGTTAAGTCAAGATGAAGTCATACTGGAGTAGGGTAGCCTTCTAATCCAACATGACCAGTGTCCATATAAGAAGGGGGAAGTTTGGACACAGAGACAAAGACAGATGAGGAGAATGCCATGTGAATGACAGGAGCAGAGATTAGAGTAGTGTAGCTGACAGCAAAGGAATGGCAAGGATTCTACTCAGGGTCTCAAAAGGAGCATGGTCCTCTTACCATCTTGATTTTGGATTTCTAGACTCCAGAACTGTGAGAAAATAAATTTCCCAGTTTATTGCACTTCATTACAGCATCCCCAGGAGACTAATACAATATTTAGTACACCAGAGTATATTTTAAATTATGGTATGAGGTACAAATCTAAGTTTATTATTCTTTTTATGTGAATAGCTGTTTCCCAGCAGTATTACTTAAATTGCACATCTCTCTCTCTCAAACACACACACATACACACACACACGCACACACACACTTCTCACTTTACCGGAATCCTATAAAAATAACTCATATTTTTGTTTAGTTTTTATTTAAATTCCAGTTACTTAACATACAGTATATTATTAAATAATTCATTTTTTTACTTTACGTACTTTTAACAGTAATTTTATAGTGAGTATAATTTTTAAAATAAATCTTAGCACCCTGTGTCTCCTCCACCTACTTCAACTTTTATATTTTGAGCATTTAATTTTCTTAAGCATTTAATTTTTTATATGATTTTTGCCTCAGTTATATATCATAGTACAAAATTTCATTTTAACTGTAGATTATATTGGGGAAAATGGACATCTTTGCTATATTTAGTCTTTCCATCCAAAAGCCAGGTGTATGAATTCATATACTTGGTAAAGCTCTTTCATTTTATATATATTTTTTCTTTTGTTTCTGTTATCCAATGAAGTTTAATGAATTTCTTCATTGAATTTTACGTATTCTTTGAAAGATTTATTCAGGGGTACTATATAGTTTTTCTTCCTATTATACTTTATCTATTCTTGTCTGAACTCAGACTGTTATAACAAATTGTGATAAACTAGGTGGCTCAGACAAAAAGCATTTATTTCTCACAGTTCCTGGAGGCTGGAAATCCAAGATCAGGGTATCAGCATGGTCAGGTTCTTGGTGAGTGCACTATTTCTGGTTTACAAGAAGGGCTGACTTCTCCTTGAATCCTCACATGGCAGAAAGTGAGCTAGCTAGCTCTCTGGGCTCCTCTTTTAAGGTCACTCATCCCACTTATGAGGGCTCCACTCTCATGACCTATCTCCCAAAGACCCCACCTCCAAATATCATCACATTAGAAGTAGGGTTTCAACATAAGAATTCTGGGGTCACAAACAGTAAACATTATACTGCTCAGAATAGTTCAGAATATACCTTTTAGGGATGCCTGGGTGGCTCAGTCAGTTAAGGGTCTGCCTTCTGGGGTCATAATCCTGGTGTCCCAGGATCGAGTCCCACATCAGACTCTCTCCTCCTCAGGGAGTCTGCTTCTCCCTCTGACCCGCCCTCCTCTCATGCTTTCTCTCTCTCTCTGTCTCTCTCAAGTAAATAAACATTTTAAAAAAAAGAATATATCTTTTATCATTTTTATAGGGATCTTTATAGCCTTAGCCCTATTTTTGCTTATTAAAGTATATGATATTATTATCACTTTGCCAGGTGTCTTTTGGTTACTAAGTATCTGGTAAAACTTTAAATTTTCTTCTAACTTTTTAATCTGATTATTTTTTATTTGTATCTTTTAGACTAAGTGTCAGCTGTATATTTTTATCATCCAATGTTAGACTCTATACCTTTTGCAAATTGATGTTTACATTTATGATAATTGCTGAGAGTTTTGTAATCTATTATCTTCTTTTGTCTCTAACTGAATTTAAAGTTTTATCTCCCCTTAATTTTCCTTCATTGATTAGAAAGTTACAAATTATATGTCCTTTTTTTAAGTGGTTACTTACAACCTTTAAATCAATATATGACTTACCAAAGTAAAAATATATTATTCTTATTACCTGAAGCCATGAAATATACCTCAAAAACTTTATTTTTTTTCTAAGATTTATTTATTTATTAGAAAGAGAGGAAGAGGGAGTGCCCGAGTAGCGGGAGGGGCAGAGGGAGAAGAGGGAGAGAGGCAGACCCCACTGAGTGTGGAGCCCTGTGCGAGGCTCAATCCCAGGACCCTGAGATCATGATCTGAGCCAAGATCAAGAGTTGTACACTCAACCGACTGAGCCATCCAGGGGCCCCTAGAGCTCAAATATTTTAAATAAAACATTCTCCCTCCCATTTTCCATATTATATTTGAAGATAGCTAGCTTTTTATCCTCCAATTTAGTCGTTATTATCATTCTACATTCCATCTCTGTTTGGATTCACAAGCGTGTATATTGATTGCCTCACTCCCCTTACTTTATTGTGTCTCTACATCTTTCTTCTGTATTCAATTTCCTGTTTCCTGATGTACATTCTTTCCCAATTCTTTCAGCAAGGGTCTGAATGTGCTGGTCCCTCTAAGTTGTGTCTCAAATTGTCTCGAATGTACCATTGGAACTAGAATACAGAATACATAGTATTAATTAGGTTTTTTTTCTTCAAAACTTGAAAATTTATTCTACTGATTTTAGGAATCTATTGTTGCTTTGGTGAAGAATATGATTGTTCCTTTACAAATATTTCCTTTTTTTTTAAGACTTTATTTGACAGAGAGAGCACAAGCAGGGGGAGTGGCAGGTAGAGGGAGAAGGACGGGGAGGCAGAGGGAGAGGGAGAAGCAGGCTCCCCGCTGAGCAAGGAGCCCCAGTGTGATGTGAGGCTCTGTCCCAGGACCCTGGGATCATGACCTGAGCTGAAGGCAGATACTTAACCGACTGAGCCACCCACGCGCCCCCAGATAGTTCCTTTTTGGCTTGCATATCTTTGCCTCTGCTGTTGTGCATTTTTACTTTCAGCCTTCCATGAATAGATTTAGTTACATTTCCCTTTCACAAGATTTATTTGTTTCTTTAATCTGGAATTCACGTCTTTCAACAATTCTGGGAAATTCTTCAAATATTTTCTGTAGCCCATACAATTCCTCCTGGTCTCATATTGTAGAAATTCTGTTAGGTGTATATTAAACTGGAACGTTCTGCTCTCCTTTTCTCTTAACCTCTCCTTCACATATTTTTTAGTTCTTCATTTTTTCCTGTGCTAAGTTTTGAGCAATTTCTTCAGGTTTGTTTTCCAGTTGTATATCTCATGTACAATGTGTGTATAATATCCATGCTTATATATAAATCTAAATAATTCAAATATATATAAATTCATATATGTGGGAAAGCTAAAAATCAACATTCCTTTGTTGATTGCTTTTATAACTACTTTATGACAGGTTCAGCAGGGAACCCCCAAAGCATCTATAAGGGGCAAAGATGTCCCAACAAAAGAAGTCATGGGTTCAATTAAAAACTATTTCCTTACCTTTCCAATCTCTCCTCACCTCTCTTGACCCTGTAGAATCTCAAACACCACTTTCCACAAATTAATACTATCCCCACCATTCCCACACAACATGTCTACAGTATGGTTGATATTGAAGAGAAGATTTTGACCCCAAACTGAGTTCAGATATTTTATTACTGTCTTGGACTGGAATTCTGATTTTGGATTTTAATTGAGACCGTGCTTGTGTTTTAAATAATTGTCATATTTTTTGTTAACCAAGTGTGAGCAAAAAGCAGCTGAACCGCCTTAGTTCCCAGCCATAATCAGAGCCAGAGAACAAAATTTCAATCGCAACACACATGTGAGGCTTATTTAAGATACTGGCTACTTACATTCAGATATTGCCATGAAAAAAACAGTGCCTAAAATTTTCAGTAGATTTTATGCAATCTATTTTAGACTACTCTAGCTAAGAGATCTAGATCCATTTCACACTGTTATTTTTACTTTATAGTATAAGGCTATTTTGGTATGGTGTATGTAGTTAACTGAAATGAAATTATCCAGTTACAATTACATACATTTAGTAATTTTAGACACAGAAAGTAGAAGGAGTTAGATCATACAAAATTCTAAAATTGAGCTTAATGTAGTGCACCCAACCTTGGTAACGGATGTTTACTTAGTAACATCAAAGGAAATACCTATTATCGTTAGATAACCACAAATCTATGATCACATAAGAGGATGTAGAATTTTGGTAAACAGTTCTATCATAACGATGTGGCAGACAGTAGTAAATATTAGAATAGTGCCAGTTACTGAAAGGAGCACCTGTATCAGCTAAGCAAAGAGCGGTGTGTATTATCTATGTTACCGTATATTAACACTAAATAAAAATAAGTAGGAAACTAATACATTTATACCCCATTTCACTTTTACAATGATGTATCATTATCTTAGTTTAAGTAGTTAATGAAATTACTGAATGTGAAACCAAACAGAAAGCTTAGCTCTCAGTTTTTATGAACTACAAACTTGAATGCTTGTCAGAGTATCTTAGTAATATTATTATCTAGAACCCAGTTTTATAAGATGTATAATGATCATGAGGGCTCCTGGGTGGCTCAGTTGGTTAAGTGTTCGACTCATGATTTTGACTCATGATGTTAGGATTGTAAGATTGAGCCCAGCGTGGAGCCTGCTTAAGATTCTCTCTCTCGGGGCGCCTGGGTGGCGCAGCAGTTAAGCGTCTGCCTTCGGCTCAGGGCGTAATCCCGGCGTTATGGGATCGAGTCCCACATCAGGCCCCTCCGCTATGAGCCTGCTTTTTTCTCTCCGACTCCCCCTGGTTGTGTTCCCTCTCTCACTGGCTGTCTCTATCTCTGTCAAGTAAATAAATAAAATATTTACAAAAAAAAAGATTCTCTCTCTCCCTCTCCCTCTGCCCTTTCTGCACCCTCCCACCTCCCTTTCTCAAAAAGAAAAAAAAAGATGTATAATAATCATGAACATTTACATACATATGAATGTGCATAATACCGCATTAAAGTAAAAGAAATCTGTATTGTAAAGTCCTATGGGTTTTAATAAATGCATCATGTGATGCATTCACCATTATAGTATCATACAGAATAGTTTTACTACTCAAAAAAAAAAAAAAATCTCGTTCTTCACCTTTTTAGCACTCCTTCCCTCCCTCCGAGCCTCTGACAACCACTGAAATGTTTAGGGTTACTATAGCTTTATCTTTTCCACATGTCCTATCATTGGGATTATATAGTATGTTTTCAGGGTGTCTTGTTTCTCTATCAATTTTCATTTAAAACTCATCCATGTCTTTTTGATTCTGGAAAGCCCTTTTTTTGTTGCTGAATAATATTCAATTGTGTGGATGTACTATGGTTTGTTTATCCGTTTACCTATCGTTTGGTTCCCGTTTTTAGCCAGTATGAATACGGCTGCTGTAGCATGCAGATGCAGGTTTTTACGTGGGCGTTAGTTTTCCCATGAGCTGGGTGCACACCTAGAGCATAAAACCAAACCACACGGTGAGACTCCGTGTGGCTTTGTACGCATCAGCCGAAGTGGCTGCACCCTGCTGCATCTCCATCGGGAATGGCTCTGCTTCCTTGCCAGCCATGAGTTTGTTCAGTGTTACTGGATTTCGATTATTTGTAGAGTTTTGTGGTGGTATTTTGTCATTTCTTTAATTTACAATTTACTAATGACAAAAGATGTTGAGCATCTTTTCATTTGTTGTTGTTGTTGTTGTTGTTTTTTGTCATCTTTGTATATTATGCGAGGAAGGGTCTTTTAAGATCGTTCGCCCACATTTTTTCATTTGGGCTGTTGGCTTCCTTACTGTTGCATCCCAAGGGTTCTTTGTATATTTTGGATATAAGTTCTTTGCATTTTGCAAATTACTTTCTCCCAGTCTGTGGCTTGTCTTTTGTTTCTCTTACCAGTGTCTTTGGCAGACCAGAAGTTTTTAAGTTTACTAAAGTCTAAAGTATTTTTTCCTAAGTTTTGCATATTGATGTCTACTTTTCCCAGCATCATTTGTTAAAAGAGTATCTTTTCTCCTTTCCTTAGCTCCCTTGTCAAAGATTAATTGACTCTATTATTGTCGCTCTATTTCTGGGCTCTCTATTCTTTTCTGTTAATCTACGTGTATATACTTTTACCAATATCACATTATCTTAATTACTGCAGTCTTATAAGTAGCCTAAAAATAAAAATCAGATGGGTTAGAGCCTCTTCTTTTCCAGCACCATGTAGACTATTCAATGTCTATGCCGTTAACCATAAACTTTAGAGCCAGTCTGTCAATATAAACAAGAAAGCTCACTGGGATTTTGATTGAGACTGCATTGATCCCTAGATAAAGCTAGGAATATTGACATCTAAGCAATCATAAGTCTTTCAATCCATGAACACAGAATATCTTACCCTTTAGTTAGATCCTTTATCTCTTTCATCAGAGTTTTATAGTTTCCACACAAATGTTACACATTATTTTGTCTGATTTATACCTAAGTATTTTTTTGTTTTTAAATCTATGTTAAATAGCACTTTTTTTAAAATTCCAAATTCTAATTGTTTACTGCTGTCATATAGGAAAGTAATTGACATTATATATTATTTTTATTATATATTAACCTTACATCCTATGACTTTGCTATCCTCACATATTAGTTCCAGGGGTTTTGTTTTTGTTTAGTTTTTGGTCAATTCTTCAGTACTGCATAGACAATCATGTCTCTTATCATCTGCTAATAGGTTTTGTTTTCCTTCCCAGTCTCCATTTTTATTTATTTTATTTTATTTTATTTTATTTTATTTTGTCTTACTACACTTGCTAAGACTTCTACCATAAGATTTTTAATTTTATTTTTCAATTGAAGTATAGTTGACACATAATGTTACATAGTTTCAGGTGTAATACTGAATGGGCACAATGAGACAGATATTCTTGCTTTGTTCCCAGTCATAAAGGGAAAGTGTCCAATTTCTCATTATCAAGTACAAAGCTAGCAATAGGTTTTTGTTTTGATAAATATTCATTATCAAATTGAGAAAGACTCCCTCTAATACAAGTTAGCTGAGAATTTTTACCTTAAGTGGTGCAGGGTTTTGTCAAATACTTTTTCCACAGTAATTGTCATGATTGTATGGTTCTTATTATGCAGCCTCTTGATGTGATAGATAATACTGATGTTTGAATGTTGAATCTATCAGCCTTGTTTAACTGAAATAAATCCCACTTGTTCTTGGTGTATAATTTTTGTTAAACATTGCTAGATTGGATTTGCCAATATTTTGTTCAGGATTTTTGCACCTATGTTTATGAGCTATATTAGGTGTAGAATTCCTTTCTTGTAATGACTTTATCTAGTTTTATTATAATGGTAATTCTGACCACATAGAATGAGTTAAAAAAATGTTCCCACCATTTCTACTTTGTGGAAAAATTTGCAGAAACCTGGTATTGTTTCTTTCTCAAATGTTTGGTAGAATTCACTATGGAAACAATTTAGGTTTGCTGCTTCCTTTTTACGGAGTTTATTAATTATTAATTCAACTTATTCAAGAGATATAGGCCTTTCAGATGACCTTTTTCCCTTTGAATGAGTTTGATACTTTGTGTCTCTCAAGCAATTGGTTCATTGTATCTAAGTTATCAAATTAATGGGCATAAAGTTGCTTATAGAACTATTTTATTACCCTTTTAATGTCCATAGGGTTAGTAGTGATTACCCTCTTGCATTTCTGATATTGTGAATTTCTCTCTCTCTCTCTCTCTTTTTCTTGGTTAGCTGGGCTAGAGATTCATCAATTTTATTGATATTTTCAAAGAACCAATCTTTGGTTTTGTTGATTTCCTCTATGTTTTTCCTTTTCAATTTCACTGGTTTCTGTTTTGATTTTTATTATTTCTTTTCTTCTGCTGCTTGCAGCTTACCTTGATCTTCTTCCAAAATATGGTCTTTAAATATTCCAAGCCTAACTACAAATAACACTATCACTTCACACATAGTACAGGTACTTTAAATAAAATATTCCTACTTTCTCCTTTCTCTTCCCTTATAACATTGCTATCATTCACTTCCCTTATTCGTATCCTACAATATCCCAATACATTGATCTGTGTTTAACATTCCACTGTCTAGATGCACTACTAGTTTTGTTTAAATAAACAGTTATCTTTATATATCTTTTACATATAGTAAGAAAAAGAAAAATAAAAGATCTTATTTTACCTCTGTTTATTACTTCTCTAATAGTCTTCTTTTCTTTTGTAGACTTGAGCTTCTGTCTCAGATCATTTTCCTTCTGCCTAAGATCTTTTAAGGTTTTCTACAGGGAAGTCTAGTGGTAATGAATTCCCTCAGGTGATTTTTTGTTTGGTTTGATTGTGATTTTTTTCAGAGAATGTCTTTGTCCTTCACTTTTGAAGGATCATTTCACTGAATATAGAATTCTATGTTACTGGGGCTTTTTTTGGTCTTTTGTACACTTTCTTCAGACTTTGTGTTTTTTGATGAAATACCCATTGCAATTCTTTTCCTTGCTCCTGCATAGGTAAGAGGCTTATCTTTTCTCTGGCTGTTTTCACATTCTTTTGCTTTGTCTTAGGTTTCCCACAGCTGAATAGGATATGCCTCAGTGTAATTTTGTTGTTGTCTTATTTTGCTTTGTATTTATCCAGTATGATGTTTTCTGAGTGTCCTGTAACTCCGGTTGGTGTCTCTAATTAATTTGTTATGTTCACAGGCATTAATACATCAAATATTTCTTCTGCTTCCTCCTATCTATCTTCTCCTTCTGGTATTCCAATTATACCTACTTTCATCTTTTGAAATTCTGCCACATTTTGAAGGTCTTGTTTTTTCCTTCTTTTTCTCTTTGGATTTCAGTTTGAGAACTTTCTATTGACCTGTCTTTAATCTTGCTGGGTTTTTTTCCTCTTTGTCATTTACTGTTGAGCCCATAACAAACATTCTTAATCTCTCTTACAGTATTTTTTATTTCTAGCTTTTGTTTTTTATTTTTCTTGGAGTTTTCTTCTTTTTGCTTAAATACATATTTATTTTTGCACATTGTCTACCATTTGCTTTAGAACCCTCTGCTTATTAATCATAGTTATTTTAAATCCCCTGTCTGATAATTCCAACATCTGTTTCATGTCTGAGTCTGGTTCTGATGCTTGCTTTGTCCATTCAGATATTTTTTCTTTCTTTCTTTCTTTCTTTCTTTCTTTCTTTCTTTCTTTCTTTCTTTCTTTTTTTTTTTTTTTTTGCCTTTGCCATATCTTATACTCTTTCACTGAATACCTGACATGATGAACCAGGTAAAAAAGAACTGAGAGAGGGGTGCCTGGGTGGCTCAGTCAGTTAAGCATCTGCCTTCAGCTCAGGTCATGATCCCGGGGTCCTGTGATCAAGCCCTACCTTCTCCTGCTTCTGCTCCCTCTACCCCCTCACCCCCTCTCATGCTTGCTCACTCTCTTTCTCTCAAATAAATAAATAAATAAAATCTGTTTAAAAATTAAAAAAAAAAGAACTGAGAAAAATAGGACTTTACTGTGAAGTTTCTTATTTATCTGACTGGGAGTTGGTTAGGTTTAATGTTTGTTGTAGCTGTAAGTTCCAGAGTCTTCAAATTCCTTATGACCCTTGCTTTTGTAGCCCCTTTTCATTTGGACTTTCCCAAGTACTCGTCTTCATAGTCTGTGTCCCCCAGCTCTTTTTAGGTGTAATCTATTGTTAAACTGTAGCCCTGTTGGTGTAGTGATAAGGTGTTGCAGAGGAGAAATATTCCATTACCTCATGATTAAATCTCAGACTTGTAGTAGGCCTGTGTCTCTAGGCTGTGAACTTCACAAGTGAGTCTTCCATTGACATGGCTTATTTTTTCTTTTATGTGGGACAGGGAAGGTGAGGTTGTGGGGGATATTAAGAAAGAGGGAGAAATGCCCTTCTTCAGCCAAATAAGGCTCAAGTAAAATCTTTCCACCTAGGAAGTAGGCCTTTGTTGTGGGAAACACTCTCAGTCCTTCTCCCTGCCAGAGATAGAAGATCTTCCTCAGATCTCTGGATCTGAGAGTGTCTATGGAGTGGGGTGTCTGGAGGTAAAGTCCATAAAAGTCTGTGCTCCTCTAAGATCGTAGCCCCCAGGAGTTTCTCACTCTTGGCTAGTCTGCTAGTCTTCAGGAACATTTACTACCCACTCACGTGTCTTCTGAGAATTTGGAGTATAATTTTTGTTTTTTGTATTGTTGTTGTTTGGGGTTTTTTTATTATGTTCAGCTAGCCAGCATATAGTACATCATTAGTTTTTGATGTAGTGTTCAAACAATTCATCGTTATTGTTTTTTAAGTAAGCAAATGGCTGACTTCTATACCTCACTTAATTAATCTCTGAAGAGAAATGGCACATAAAGCATGTTATAGGAGCCATAACTTAAACTAAGTGTATGGAATCAGAAACCCAGAGCTAAAGATGGTACAAATCTACTATTCGCAAGAATTTGCAGAAATCTTGGAGAATATATTGGAATTTGGAACTGATTTTATCTAGGTCTTAAGGAATTCTCAACTATTCTAGTTTATACACGACACAGGGGTATTCTCCAATTTTTTTGCCTCCAGTATCCCTAAGAAAAATTATTAATCCTTGCAGGGATAAATTGAACCCTAGGATTTGGGCATTTAAAGAGAATAATCTAATAATTGAGACCCAAAAATTCTATAATTTGGGGAGGCAGCTTTGAAGCAAATATAAGCAAAACAGTGTTCTATCTTTGTTTTTAAGTTATTTTTTGGTAAACATTTTAATAAAGGAAAACATTAATTTAGAAAAGTATACAAATTTTAATTGTACAGCTTGACAACTTTTAAGTAAACAGCATGGGTAGCCAGCATTGATGAACTTTACAAGTTATACACACATGTGTGAACAAGACCCAGATCATGAAACAAGCTATTACTAATAGTCCCCATCATTCCCTTTATGTCCTTCCCAACCCCAGAGCAAACGTAAGTGTTATGATAGCAGCCGTAGAACATGTTTTGGGATACCAACGGAGAACTCAGTTTACTTTTAGGAACGACCACTAGACAAACCGAAAGGAAAGGAAAAGGCAAACTCTTCTACAATGGACTCTCCTTAGTTGGAGTAGGTTAGGATATACTACAGGTAAAACAAATAAATAAAACATCAAAATCTCAGTGACACAAAAAAGGAAATTTTTTATTTCTCATCAGTACTTGAAGTCTGGGAGATGCTCCAGGGAAACTATTTCCATGTTATTATTCAGTGATCCAGACTGTACCAGTCTTGCTCTATCTCAATAAAAAGTTGATGTGGTTGTTCTGACATAGGAAAAAGTCAGTGAAGTCTTACACTGGTTCGGTATCTTCCTATAGTGCACTGGCTAACATGAGGCACTTGGCTCTGCGTAAGTCTAAAGAACAGGAATTGTAATGTACCCATGTGTCTGGAAGGAAAAGAATGCACTAGTGGTGAGGAGTAGAAGCTTCTTCTGTAGGCAATATTTGGGTTTTCCCTCTAGTGTGCTGAATTAGTCTGCTTAACAACAAAATTATTTGTTTATGATGAAAGCAGAGTTGTTCTAAGTAAAATATTTCTTCTTTTAGAATTGCTTATTTTTCTTAATCTTGAGTTAGGCTTCTTTATACTAGTATTATTTTTGGTTCTTATCATGTGTTTTATTTCCTGGTTTCTTTCAAGGAATGGTTTAGAGATAAACTGGAGGTTGAGATCTAGTCTTCACCTTGACATTAAGGAAGATTTATGTAACATGAGTAAATGGGATTGTTTAATTTGTTATTAGTAGCTTTGATGTTGGGTGGTTGTGTTCTGGTGTTTGAGAGAGGAGAGCAAAGGATGCCCACACATTTGAGGGTATTAGTCTGATTTCTCATAAAGACAGAGAATACTCTCATTATAAATCTTACTGTGAAAAAGTCATTCTTTGGACATGGGACAGGACTCTAGGCAGGACTTCATCATGGATTGAGGAAAATCCTCTTACTAGGGTAGGCCTACATTTGGGGCATTGAGATTTCTGAATTGTTGCTAATGGTATAGGTTCTAAAACTCTTTTCCTCTTTAACCTTAAAAAGAATGCAAGTGAAAATATGAGTGTATGGCCCAAAATGATTGCTGAAGGAGGATGCATGGAGAAACTAGAATCCCAATCAAGACCAATGGACTGGAACTCAACATCGATTCATATCCAAAGAATGAAAGCATTTTCTGGATCTTCAGCTAGGTGTTCACAAACACAGTCTCACTCACACGCGTGCGCACACACACACACACAGAAACACACAATACATACACAGTCATGAACTTAGAAATTTATTATCCATCTAAAAAAATCTAGAATTTTACAATAGATTTAAAATTACGGCATAGCAGTGTATGGTGCCATGGATGGTCCCATGGCATTATTCTGTATTTTAAGCCCTCACGAGTCTATATGCAACATAAAAATGGAATAATATGGAGAAACAAGGTCAGGCCCAAAATATCCAAAGATCTGAATTCTAGATCTAACCTCATCATTAACTAGCTGTGATGCCTTAATACATGATATTGCACGTTTCTGGATACATGTTCTCATTTCCTTATTCATTTCTTCACTCATTTCAATGGATAAAATTCACTTGTGAAAATGTCTATTTTTTTTTTAAGATTTTATTTATTTATGTCAGAGAGAGAGAGAGAGCATGCACAAGNCTGTGATGCCTTAATACATGATATTGCACGTTTCTGGATACATGTTCTCATTTCCTTATTCATTTCTTCACTGATTTCAATGGATAAAATTCACTTGTGAAAATGTCTTTTTTTTAAGATTTTATTTATTTATGTCAGAGAGAGAGAGAGAGCATGCACAACTGTTCAAGCAGGGGGAGCAGCAGGCAGAGCAGGCAGAAGGAGAAGCACTCTCCCCGCTGAGCAAGGAACCCGATGCAGGACTTGATCCCAGGACCCTGGGATCATAACCTGAGCAAAGGCAGAAGCTTAACTAACTGAGCCACCCAGGTATCCCTGAAAATGTCTTTTAAAGTAACTTATGGATTTCCAGGTCCTATTCTTGGTGACTGTGTTGAAGAGTTGACAGAGAGACACAGCAAGAAAGGGAACACAAGCAGGGGGAATGGGAGAGGGAGAAGCAGGCTTCCCGCTGAGGAGGGAACCTGATGGGGGGCTCGATCTCAGGAACCTGCGCTGAAGGCAGACACTTAACTGAGCCACCCAGGTGCCCCAGAAATGAGTCAGTCTTAATGTTATTCAAACTGAGTAAAATTCTCCACATCACCTCCTTCCAATGACCTAGAGTTTAGGTCGTCTCAGTAGGCACTGCCACAAATTCAGACTCACGATCTGATATGGCAATGCTGAATGATAGAAATACCGCAAATACTGAGTCTTTGGCAACCTTCATTATATGTTCCAATTTGCAGCCTAGTAGTTGATTCTTAGGTTTCATGGGAACTATTGCATATCAGACTGCACTCAGGAAAACTTACTCTACCTTATAGGATTCCAATTTTAACACTAATCTATGTTTGATTATTGACTTCATCACTCAAAACAAAACAAAGAAATATTAGGGCAAAATTATTCATCAGACTCAGTGGTAAATCTAAGCAAATGTGCCTAGTGTGTAAATAGGCATCAGAGCCAATGGTTGAAGGTTATAAGAGACTTTCACAGCTAGTCAAGGCCAAAACACATAAACTTATGATTTCTAAGTAAAAATATTGGGAAGAAGACTTCTGGTGTAGAGATAAGGGCTTAATTTTACTGTTTCTTGCGAGTCAATAGTAGACCTTTGGCAGCAATCAGGGATGTGAGCAATATTATTTAAGGAAGCAAGAAAACAGCCTTTTAATAGTTTTATAAACTATCACATAAAACTTGAAAAAAAGAAATGTTTCTCTACTAAGAAATTCTCATGTGTGAAGCCAGACCCTGATATGAAAGGAGCACTAGTTGTTGGAATTCCACAATAAATTTTGTATCCGGGCTCATTTTTACTATTTATTTCTCTGGCCACACTTTTGGCTTTTGGGATGAGAAGTTTATCTGCCTTCAACCTATGTTTATACAGCAATTCAAGATCTGGTTCTATACAAAAGACTATTCCTTTCCTTCCATTTTTTAAAAAAATTGAAACAAAGCTAGTAATAAATCGTTTTATAAGTTAGTTAAATTATTTGTTAGGTCTTCATGAAAACTGTGAGTAGACAACATAAACTCAACTCGTGTGAATTATGGGCCTATTTTTCACCATTGCACAAAATGTTCTGCTCTACCTTCTGTTTGTAATTAGTTACTTTGGAAAGAACTAAGCAGATGTGTTACATTTTTTTTGAATTATCAGCATATATTTAAGACAAACTGCATCTTCTGAAGAAATTGTGTCCTCAGGGGAATTATTTGTCTTGTGTTAACAGACTTTTATTTGAGATGTAGAGTTAGTTTTAAGTTTCAGGTGTGCTGGCCTGAAGTTAACATAGCTAACGGTTATAGCATAAATTTTTGAACATACAAGATCATTGCACTTGGTTCTGACCCTTTGATTTTTAAGAAAGAATGTATTCCCATGATTTAGTAGCTGGAAATGATATCTGTACAAGGATCTGCAGTAATTAGGATTGATGCAACAAAATAAAGGTAACTATGAAAGTTTTAAAATAATTGTGAAACCTTCCCTATAGCACATTATGGGCTAATTCTATTACAGATGTTTGTTTTTATAGGGAAGAAAATGTTCAGGATAGAGACATATATGTCCCATCAAAATAAATGAACAATTTTCAACACATAGGTTTCAGAGAAATAGCACTTTTCATTTTGAGGAGAAAAATGGTAGCATTGGGAAAAAATAAATGCTTTATATATTGTGTCATAGGCACAATAACAATACGAAAAAAATTCAAAGCAGTGCCCCTTATTATTTACTTGAATATATATCTAATTATGATTTATCAATCAGAAACTAACATCACTCTTTCTGTTATGTTGCCAATTTATCATAATTTTTCTACTTCATTATTTAATTAACTGCTTTAAAATCCTATCAACTGCTCAATAATACTTGCAGTTCTTTTGGTTAAAAATGTTATGCCATTTTTATTTTATAAATGACTTGGTTCCTAACCATTAGCCAAGCAAAGCATCTTTTTGTTTGACAAATGTACTTTCAATTGCATAACTAATAAAGTTATGTTTGATGTAGGACAGCATCTTTTAATTTTTTTTATTAATTTTATTTTATTATGTTATGTTAGTCACCATCATTAGTTTTTGATGTAGTGTTCCATGATTCATTGTTTCCATGTAAGTTTTCTCCACATAGTTAATTTCTAAGGTGTGTATTTTAAAGTAATAATCTAAAGCAAATATGTCAAAATTTAAAAGAATAATCAATAGCATTTTTTAAAGACAATATTGTGTGTAAATATGCCAAGGCTGAAATTTCTTCAGGGCCTTTACTTTTATAAATTGTATTAATAAGATTTTCATATTTGAAATTTTTCTTTGACTTTTTTCTATATTTGGCCATTTTACTTATGACAAAGATAACGACACCTTTTGAAAAAATAAACTATATTTTGTCAAATCTCAAAAAGAACATTTGGGATTATTAGTGCAAGCTTCTCTGATTTTTAAAATGAACATAATTGCTATCTTAAGAAAAATTTAACTTAAATATTAATTTGCTCAAAAAAATATATCAATTCAATGTAGTTGCATGGTTCATGGTTTCTGATCGGCTTCATGTTTAATCTTCATTCTGAATAAAAGGCTTCAGTAAGGCTCCTAACTTCACTTACAATATCACTGGGAAAAAAATGAGAAAGTCCTCTAAACAATATGTTTTACTCAGACATTCTCCTCAGAGTAAGATCACGCTTCATGTGTTGTATACTGTTTCTTCATGCTATGTTGAAAAAACAGACACAAGTTGAAACTAGAGGGAAACAAGGAAGGCTCCTCATCTCATCCTTAACATACACACAGTTAAAATGGGTACCCTATTTCTCTTGTTTTGTTTTAAAAATAAGACCTTGATTTTATTTGGAAGACCATCAAAACTGTGAAAATGAATAATGACTCTGATTTGGCTCCAATCTGCAATCTGTACATTCGCATAACTCCCACTGAAACTAATTAATTTTTTTTCTTCAATTTATGTTAGTAGGAGTTGGGCATTCAGAGGTTTCAATTAGGTTCTGCATATTGAAGTCAATGGGAGTTCACTGATATTGAGGGAGTTACATGAATGAAAAGATATAAAAGGATATTAAAAATTTGTTCAGGTTGGATCACTTAGAGGAGAAATGTGTTCCCTAAAATTAAAGGGGTATTTACTTGTCCTCTAAATTGCAGTTTAAATTTTATGTATGCTAAATTCTCAAATTTTTGAAAATGAGTTAAAATACGTATTCAAAAAGACATATACAAATACCTGCATTCTCCAAATTTATCAGGTAAAGTATATGTAGTTTTCATCTTAATGATAAGCCTGTTTTTTTTAAATTTTCTATTCATGTATTACTGCATCTTTTATTGACTGAAATCATTTTTAAATGTTGGGAAGGGCTGTATCATGTGCACAGTCCATTATTTTTCATTCAGCCATATAACAATCGATTTGGATTCTGAGCACTTTCTTACCAAGAGATAAAGAGCTCACACAGTCTATGCTGGACCTGTACTTTATGGCTGGAATATCTTTTCCTATTTCATGGTCAATGGGTGTTTCTTTGTCCTACCTAAGTGTGTGTGTCAGTGAACCTCAATCATGCCCCTGCTTACAGTATTATACACTCCAGAGAAGTAGGGTCGGGTCCTTCTACAGGGCCATGAGAATGATGCATATAGCCCAATTGCCCCACATCAGCTGCCAGGAGCACTCATTAGCGATGAGGAACTTACACACACTGTTGGAGTTGATCTTGGTCTGTCTCTTCTCAATGTGAGTAAAAGCATTGTTCTGTGTAATGTTGAGTGTTGACTGTGTTGTGTTTTCTTGGTGACTCAGATACCAAGGTGCAGTGGACAAAAGTATTTGGACTTCAATTTCCAGTGGCTAGCATTGGGATGGCCTTTGCTATTCCCGCATAGTTGTAGAGTCCATCTCTGGCATTGGTAAGGGGGCATGGTTTTCTGCCCAATGTAAAGATATTTAAAAGGGAGGAGGAGGGAAGTACTGAATAATCACACAACCAGTTCATTTATGCATAAGAATTTCACTGGCTGTGGGTGCTGTCCATCTCAGGAACATATAAAACTGTCAATAGAATGAGCTCTGAAAATCTTAGTACCAGACAGGATAGGTAAATAGATGGATAGATGGTTAAACAATACATAGAAATATTGAAATATAAGACTTCTGGTGTATAATATCAAGTTTTAACTCACAAAATTACCATGGTATGTCTTTTTATTCAAAGAGAACTTTATATATGCTTTCCCTGTACAAGGCATCATATATTATTGTATTGTAGTTTACTAACTTAATGTTCAAAACAATTCTGTGGAATTCCAGTTCTATGGAATAGAAATCAGTATCTCTCTTATATAGAGGAGAAAACTAAAGCTTAGAGAATTAAAAAGCAGAGTCTGGATTTCAACTTTTGTCTTGTGACTATAGTTTCAATTTTCTTTACATTATGCCAGACTGGCTCATGAATCATCTTCAGAATTATTGTACATATGTAAATCCACTGATATATTATTTGATGAGCATATCATTCCCCATCTTATTGGACTTCAATAGATTCTAAATAGCTTGAAGTCTCTCATTCTTTAAACCCCAATTCCCAGTTAAAATGTTATAAAAACCTTAGTAAAGGGATGTAACTCATAAATCTACACAGAATTCATAAACTTTTTTATACCAATGTTTTGCTAAGATGTATGTGAGTAATTATGGCCATATGTTTTAAATTTTATTTAACAAGATAAAACAATGAGAAATATTGCTTGACAAAATATTTTTCTTAGACCAAGACACTCAAAATAATTTGGGGATATTTTGTCAAATCAAAATACCCAAGTCCATTCATCCATAGTTTTTCAATGTTTATTATTGTCACTTTAATTTTTTCTCAGCAAAAAGTAATAATAAGAATTGGATATATGACCACCTCTGATATTTAATACCAAAGCTGTTCCCAGCACAGCAACAACTAATTGAAGGAAACCCTATTGTCTAGAGAATAAATCTCTTTAGCAGGTAGAGGAGCTCACATTACTATTGTATAATATAAATCTACATAAAATTAAATGTAATAATATAGTTTTAATAAATGAATATGACATTGGAATTAGTTTAAGTAAAAATAGGATGATATTGATTCTTCAACTCCATATTAAATGAATACTTTTCTACAAAATTAACAAATTTTATTTTCAATATCTTTCTTTTTCTTTGTTCCTTGCTTTTTATGAGGTGCCAAATATGTCTTATGTTTACTGAGATTTGATAGTTATACTATTATCATAGTTTATAATCGCAGTCTTTTATGCATCATACTAGCTGAAAATCCAAAGAAAGGGAAATAGGTAATAGATGCGCATATTATGACCATCTGTCTTGATCCTCTCTCTGCCTTATATTTTGCTCCAAGTTCTTCTTCATTTACTAATCCTTTCTTCAAGTAGCCAAGTTGGTTACCTCCTCCAGTCCTCTTTTTTTTTTTTGTAGCTTTTATGTAACTCCTTAGCAGAACACTTAATTATGTTACCTCAAAAATTTACTTGAAATTATGGATAACACTGAATCTCACTTATCTTTGTATTCTCTGTATCTAACACAATCCTCTACATAACAGCAACTAAAGTGAAATACTTCTTGAATTAAACTGTCCAATTTACTATGTTGTAGCCCTATTGAATAGTCTAAACTATGAATCCTGGATTTACTATATACTCCTTGGTGAATTTCAGATGAAATATAGTTGTTATTTTATAGTAATGATAACTAAATAAAAGTAATTGCCATTTTAGTACCTACTATGCATTATCATTATGTTGTAACATATAGACTACTGTGTGTCATGCACTTTTCATAGATTGGCGTATTTAATTTTTGTAATCATTTACAAGGCAGCAAACAAAGTATTCAAGGCAGCAAACAAAGTATTAACACATTTTTTAGATATGGAAACTGAGATTTAGAGACAGTGAATGATTTTCTGAAAGACATACACAGGTAATAGAAAGCATAAGCATTTAAATTCATACTTTTCTGACCTTAGTTTTTTCAACATTTTACTAAGCTTTCCTTAAACACAGTATGCTAACTTTAAATGCATTGATTTTCTTTTAGAGATATCACTTTATTTTCTTTAGTAAAAGTAAAAGAAGATATTGGTGCTGTTCTTCTACATATGCAATTGAATTACACCCACCTGTCACTTTGAAGATAGGTATGGCTAAGGGACTTTCTTTGGCCAAAAAATGTTAGTGATGGGACATGTATCACATGAGTGCACAATTGTCCATCTGGCATGGCATTTGACAATGCCACAAATAGTGGAGTCCTGGTTCCTAAGGAGGCAATGTGGAGCAAACTCCTTTAACCCACAAGTGAGAATCCTTGCTTTTTTAAAGCATTGAGATTGAGGGATTTTTTCTTACTGCAGCAAGATCCACCTCCCTAGCAAGTTGGAGTTGTTTCATAACAAAAACCCAATTTTAGACATGTTTTGGCTTTTGTTGATAAAAATTCCAATGGAGCATTCAGATATCAGTCAAGAAAAGTAGGGAATAAAAATCTAACCTTTCTTTTTAACACCTTTATTGATATATAATTTATATGCAAAAAAGACATATATAATGTATGCAATTGAATAGTATGGACATATGCAAACACATGTGAAACCATCACCACAATCAAGGTTATAAGCGTGTTCAACACCTCTTAAAGTTTTGGTGTGTGCCTTTGTTTTGTTTTTGTTTTTTGTGTTAAGAACATTTAACATGTGATTTACCCGTATAACCAATTGAAGAGCATGAAGAGCATGATACCGTGTTGTTAACTATCGGCACTATGTTGTAGAGAAGGTCTCTAATATTTATTCATCTAGCATGACTAAAACTTTTTACCCATAAGGCAACAGAGGAAAGAATACATTTTTAGTACAATCGCACAGCAATTATTTTCTGGTCAAAGTCTCTCACTGGTAGTAAAGATTAATTAAAAATTGGCCAGAAAGTTTAAAATCTATGTTAAAATTTAATGAACAAAGCTATATTAAAAACAGCTATTTACAGCTAGAAAATGAATGAGGTCTGAGAGTCTCATGTAAAACATGGTGACTATACTTGACACTAGATTGTGTTATTGCAATTTTCTAAGAGATTAGAACTGAAATGTTTACACACACAAAAAAAAGGTGAGGTGATGAATGTGTTAACTAGATGAGGAGAATTCCTTCAGAAACACAATTTAAAAAACAGCTATTTTCAAAACGTGGTGGAAAGGAAAAGTCTTGTATTATTCTACAGAGAAATAAGGCTTGTTTATTTTCCCATTTAAATAAAATTTACTCCATTTACGAAAGCGTGCGTGTGCCTTAATAGCTTTCAGGGCCATTCCTGTAGACTCCTTCTGAAATTAAAACAGTGTAGGGGTGCCTGGGTGGCTCAGTCGTTAAGCATCTGCCTTTGGCTCAGGGCGTGATCCCGGTGTTCTGGGATCGAGCCCCACATCAGGCTCCTCCGCTGGGAGCCTGCCTCTTCCTCTCCCACTACCCCTGCTTGTGTTCCCTCTCTCGCTGGCTGTCTCTATCTCTGTCAAATAAATAAATAAAAATCTTTAAAAAAAAAGAAATTAAAACAGTGTAATGAAATAGATTCGACACCAACAAATTCACTCTTTGATGAGAGATTTAGGGCTCCATTTGATATTATGCTCATATAACATGTGACAAAATATTACTTTGAAGAGTATTTATTCACCAATCACCTATGGTTCAAATTAAANAAACAGTGTAATGAAATAGATTCAACACCAACAAATTCACTCTTTGATGAGAGATTTAGGGCTCCATTTGATATTACGCTCATATAACATGTGACAAAATATTACTTTGAAGAGTATTTATTCACCAATCACCTATGGTTCAAATTAAATAAATTTAGAAATTGTAAAAAAAAATGCATTGGGTGTTATATGCAAACAATGAATCATGGAGCACTACATCAAAAACTAATGATGTACTGTTTGGTGACTAACATAACATAATAAAAAAATGCAAAAAAAAAAGAGAGATTCTCTGTCTCCCTCTGTCCCTCCCCAAAAAAAAAAATAATAAAATTAAATTAAATTAAAAAATAAAAAAGTTAAAGTTCAAAACTGATATAATAATACATGTACACANCAAATTCTTAATTTCAAGGCCCGAGTACCATTATAACTGATTTGGCTTAAGAAGTTACTTTATCCATATATATTAAAATAAAGCAGGCCATTATTTTACACCTATAAATAACACCAAAATACTTGATTGAAAATCTAGTCATTTGACAGTGTTATTGACTACATGACAAAAACTAACATCTGATTTTTACAGTTTTTACAGTTTACTGATTGTATTTTTTTCCTAAATTGTCTATAGTAATATGGTAAGTGATAATATCTTTAGATTTGAATTGCTACTGTGTTTAATGAAAAAAGAGATATATATGTACTTAGCTTTACAGATTTTTCAGTCAGTACTGGCTTAACTGTGGTTGCTTTTATCTTAAATGATTCTTTTTCAGTTCTGTGTCTTCTTTTACACAAAGTTTTATAGAGCCACCTCTAATCAATTAAGAACTTGAAAGTAGATATAATATTATTGAAAAGAACTTAATTAAGAATTCTTTCTACACAGTTACTAAAAACAAAGATAGGATTCAGTCTTGCATAAGACCACGTATATAAACAAGAACTATGATAAACTATAATCCAGTTCATTCCCTTGAATAACAATGACTAGTTTTCCTTTTCTTTTTTTTGTGTCTGTATTTACAAAGACATTGGATATGCAAAATCAAAAACATATTAACAAAGGAAAAATACTTATATTACGCAAGAGATACTTTACTTTTGCAAAAGGAAACAGAAGTAAATATATAAGCATTTCTTACCACACAATGAACTTGGAAATGTACTTTTATATAATGAGCTATGATTGTGTCAAAATTTATTCTTTTTACTAAAACAAGGATTTACACAGAATTATAAGGCAAGTCCATAGTGTACATCACTAGGTTTTCATCATTGGTATTTGGCTGTTATTTATCAGTTTCTAATGAACTGTGAAAACAATAATTTTGGTGAAAAAGATCAGAATATGGCCAAAATTTATCATTGTGACATATTACAAAGATTAGTAGACAAGATGTATAAGATTTTTGGATAAGTGACTAAGAATATTGGTTTCAATGTCTCCATTTGTAAACTCGAATTTAAGGTTAGATGAGCTCCAAAGATTTCTTTCAGTTCAAAATTATTTTATGCATCATTAAAATTACAAGCCTTTTATTACACATTGACTTTTAGCATAATTCTCATGTGCTCTGGAATGGTATCTATAGTAAATACAGATGAGCATTAGCTATCGGAATCATTAAATATATTGGAAAAGCATTTTTGAAACACTAAATATATGTATTCTTTGTACTCAGTCTTTTCATACACTTGCCAGAGTAAGGGAAATCAGAGACTGTCAGCAGACACTAAAATTCTTTAGCACTTGACACTTCAAATATCTTCTGGCAACATCCCCAAGATGATGTCAGCTTCTTGTGCAGTACCAAACATTTAATACTCCCCCAGAGTATCTCACTTTCAGAGTTGGTGCACTTTCAAATATCAAGTGCAGTAATGGTTTTTCTCCAACCGGTGACTGAAATCTTTAGAAGTTATGCTCTGATCTCAACAAGGAATGATATTATGATATGGAAAACAAAGTGAAAGGAACATAAAATGCATATTAAATGTCTGAGAAAACATTTATAATGCACAAATGCCTGAAAAACCATTCTAGAGACAGCTCTGCTAAATGGTATAATTAAACAACTTAATTATGATATTTTAAAAGAAAATATTCCCTTTAAATAAAAGTGTAATGAGGATAGCTGTTCATCCTATTTCTTAATGCCATATTTCAGAGAGGTTTTATTGTGGTTAATCATGTATTACATCATACATTTAGCATCCACAGGTAAATAATTTGTTGCCTATATGCCAGTTTTATATATTAATAAATATTTTTAAACTAGAAACTTACCTTATTTTTTGAACCAAATAACACGTTTTTTTCCTGCTGTCTTAAAAAGCTAACTCCAAATCCGACTAAAGTTTTTCTAAGGAATTGCAGTACATACAGTATTATAATCACCGATTATTCTAATGGACTGAAATACTTTTAGGGATTCTCACTTATGTGTGGCAAACTAAATGTTCCAACGCTGCATTCACATTGATAGCATTGACCTTTGGCTTATTTAGCTGATTATAAAATATAACATACACTCCTAAACAAGATATTGGGAATTATGGAAATGAAAGAAACTGAGAAAGTCCCTTATAATTCCACTATCTACAACCATATTTCTGTTCTGACTTTTTTCTTTTCNAAAAAGAAATTAAAACAGTGTAATGAAATAGATTCAACACCAACAAATTCACTCTTTGATGAGAGATTTAGGGCTCCATTTGATATTATGCTCATATAACATGTGACAAAATATTACTTTGAAGAGTATTTATTCACCAATCACCTATGGTTCAAATTAAATAAATTTAGAAATTGTAAAAAAAAATGCATTGGGTGTTATATGCAAACAATGAATCATGGAGCACTACATCAAAAACTAATGATGTACTGTTTGGTGACATAACATAATAAAAAAATGCAACAAGGCATTCTAGATTATACATTAATAACTGAAATCTGAGAAGGTCAAGCTCACAAAGGTTAAAGGTTGAGTCAGTGTAAAATTATACACATATGTAAATATCCATAAAAATCAAATTCTTAATTTCAAGGCCCGAGTACCATTATAACTGATTTGGCTTAAGAAGTTACTTTATCCATATATATTAAAATAAAGCAGGCCATTATTTTACACCTATAAATAACACCAAAATACTTGATTGAAAATCTAGTCATTTGACAGTGTTATTGACTACATGACAAAAACTAACATCTGATTTTTACAGTTTTTACAGTTTACTGATTGTATTTTTTTCCTAAATTGTCTATAGTAATATGGTAAGTGATAATATCTTTAGATTTGAATTGCTACTGTGTTTAATGAAAAAAGAGATATATATGTACTTAGCTTTACAGATTTTTCAGTCAGTACTGGCTTAACTGTGGTTGCTTTTATCTTAAATGATTCTTTTTCAGTTCTGTGTCTTCTTTTACACAAAGTTTTATAGAGCCACCTCTAATCAATTAAGAACTTGAAAGTAGATATAATATTATTGAAAAGAACTTAATTAAGAATTCTTTCTACACAGTTACTAAAAACAAAGATAGGATTCAGTCTTGCATAAGACCACGTATATAAACAAGAACTATGATAAACTATAATCCAGTTCATTCCCTTGAATAACAATGACTAGTTTTCCTTTTCTTTTTTTTGTGTCTGTATTTACAAAGACATTGGATATGCAAAATCAAAAACATATTAACAAAGGAAAAATACTTATATTACGCAAGAGATACTTTACTTTTGCAAAAGGAAACAGAAGTAAATATATAAGCATTTCTTACCACACAATGAACTTGGAAATGTACTTTTATATAATGAGCTATGATTGTGTCAAAATTTATTCTTTTTACTAAAACAAGGATTTACACAGAATTATAAGGCAAGTCCATAGTGTACATCACTAGGTTTTCATCATTGGTATTTGGCTGTTATTTATCAGTTTCTAATGAACTGTGAAAACAATAATTTTGGTGAAAAAGATCAGAATATGGCCAAAATTTATCATTGTGACATATTACAAAGATTAGTAGACAAGATGTATAAGATTTTTGGATAAGTGACTAAGAATATTGGTTTCAATGTCTCCATTTGTAAACTCGAATTTAAGGTTAGATGAGCTCCAAAGATTTCTTTCAGTTCAAAATTATTTTATGCATCATTAAAATTACAAGCCTTTTATTACACATTGACTTTTAGCATAATTCTCATGTGCTCTGGAATGGTATCTATAGTAAATACAGATGAGCATTAGCTATCGGAATCATTAAATATATTGGAAAAGCATTTTTGAAACACTAAATATATGTATTCTTTGTACTCAGTCTTTTCATACACTTGCCAGAGTAAGGGAAATCAGAGACTGTCAGCAGACACTAAAATTCTTTAGCACTTGACACTTCAAATATCTTCTGGCAACATCCCCAAGATGATGTCAGCTTCTTGTGCAGTACCAAACATTTAATACTCCCCCAGAGTATCTCACTTTCAGAGTTGGTGCACTTTCAAATATCAAGTGCAGTAATGGTTTTTCTCCAACCGGTGACTGAAATCTTTAGAAGTTATGCTCTGATCTCAACAAGGAATGATATTATGATATGGAAAACAAAGTGAAAGGAACATAAAATGCATATTAAATGTCTGAGAAAACATTTATAATGCACAAATGCCTGAAAAACCATTCTAGAGACAGCTCTGCTAAATGGTATAATTAAACAACTTAATTATGATATTTTAAAAGAAAATATTCCCTTTAAATAAAAGTGTAATGAGGATAGCTGTTCATCCTATTTCTTAATGCCATATTTCAGAGAGGTTTTATTGTGATTAATCATGTATTACATCATACATTTAGCATCCACAGGTAAATAATTTGTTGCCTATATGCCAGTTTTATATATTAATAAATATTTTTAAACTAGAAACTTACCTTATTTTTTGAACCAAATAACACGTTTTTTTCCTGCTGTCTTAAAAAGCTAACTCCAAATCCGACTAAAGTTTTTCTAAGGAATTGCAGTACATACAGTATTATAATCACCTATTATTCTAATGGACTGAAATACTTTTAGGGATTCTCACTTATGTGTGGCAAACTAAATGTTCCAACGCTGCATTCACATTGATAGCATTGACCTTTGGCTTATTTAGCTGATTATAAAATATAACATACACTCCTAAACAAGATATTGGGAATTATGGAAATGAAAGAAACTGAGAAAGTCCCTTATAATTCCACTATCTACAACCATATTTCTGTTCTGACTTTTTTCTTTTCAGTTTTCACATGGTTAGAATAATATTTCTATAAAATTATGCATTCTGTATTCTTCCCATAATAATATATCATAACTCCATTTAAATGAAATAACATCCATCTATTATGTTAAGGCATCTATTATTATGTTATCAGGTGATCTCTAGGGTTTTTTTCTCTTTCATCGTAATGTATGTTATATCCCTAAGACAGTAAATATAATACTATTTAAGTACCTCCTATAAAAAGTAGTCTAGAGGAAGGTGATTTAACAATTAAGTGACATGAAGCTTCTGTGCCATTTTTTTCAGTTCTCTTAATCTTTCAGTGATGATTGCCAAGTGACTGCAAAATCTCCAGCCTTCGTTTCCTTATATAATTTTATTCAAAGACAGAAAGTGTAAGCGGTAACCAGAGAGACAAGAGACTTCTCAATATATCTTTGTCCTTCGGTCATGGAGGAAGTAATCTCTCCAAGAGACCACCAGCAATTCTCATGACTCATTGGCTAGAACTGAATCACATGAGAAAACTTAACTGCAGGAGAGAGACTGAGATCAAGGAGGGATAAAGTATCAGAATTGGACTAGATTAATTGTGCTTCATCCCGTTGGTCTGGCACACTGATGTAGAAATAAAATCAGTTTTCACATGGCAAAGTAGGAGCAGGCATCACTGTTGGTTGGGGAAATAACTGGATTAAGAAAATCTCTGAATGCCATGTTTATTGCCTAAATGATACTAGCAGTTAATATATGCACTTGCAGTACATGAGAATCTATTCAGCAAAGGTGTGACCATTTTTTTCTAAGTTGTTATTAGCTGAGAATTGAGTTGCCCTGGTGAATCTCCCTTTGGTGGTACTCCTTTTCTTGGTTGTTCTAACATTTGACTATTGGATATATAAGGGATTTTAAAATTTTTGTCTATTAATTTTTATTTTCTGAACTTTGGTGCTTTTGAGAAATGTTTTAAAAATTTACTCTTGCATATTTCATATATCCCATAGTTTTTTTTAATTAAGTTTTTAGTTAAATTTCAGTTATTTAACATACTGTATAATATTAATTTCAGATATACAATATAGTGATACAACACTTCCATACAAGACCTAGTGCTCATCACAAGTGCCCTCCTAATCCCCATCACCTATTTAACCATCCCTTCCCCCACCTCTCCTCTGGTAACCATCACTTTATACTCTATAGTTAAGAATGTGTTTTGTTGATATGATGTATCACATTGATTGATTTGCGAGTGTTGAACCATGCTTGCATCCCAGGTATGAATCCCACTTAACCATGATGGATAATCCTTTTAATGTACTGTTGGATTCTATTAGCAAGGATCTTGTAGAGGATTTTGGCGTCCATATTCATTAGAGAAATCAGTCTGTAATTCTTCTTTTTGAGGGGGTCTTTGCCTGGTTTGGGGATCAAGGTAATATTAGCCTCATAGAATGAGTTTGGTAGCTTTCCTTCTGTTTCTATTTTTTGAAATAGCTTTAGGAGAATAGGTATTATTTCTTCTTTGAATGTTTGGTAGAATTCCCCAGGAAAACCGTCTGGGCCTGGAGTTTTATTATTTGGAAGGTTGTTTATCACTGACTCAATTTCTTCATAGTTAATTGGCCTATTTAAGAAATCTATTTCTTCCTGTTTCAGTCTTGGTAGTTTATAGGTTTCCAGGAAGGCCTCCATCTCTTCCAGATTGTTTAGTTTTTTGGCATATAGCTGTTGATAAAAGTTTCTAATAATCCTTGCAATTTCAATGGTGCTGGTCGTGACCTCTCCCTTTTCAGTCATAATTTTAATAATCTCAGTCCTTTCTCTTTGTTTTTGGACAAGTTTTGCCAGTGGTCTATCAATTTTATGGATTCTCTCAAAGAACCAGCTTCTAGTCCTGTTGATCTGCTCTACTGTGGTTCTGGTCTCTAATTCATTGATTTCTGCTCTAATCTTGGTCAACTCCTTCCTTGTCAGTGGGTTAGGCCTGTCCCTCTGTTGCTGTTCCAGTTTCTTGAGGTGAGAATATAGAAACTGCATTTTAGATTTTTCTATTCTTTTGAGTGAGGCTTGGATGGCTATGTATTTCCCCCTTAGGACTGCCTTTGCAGTATCCCATAGGTTTTGGACCGTTGTGTATTCATTCTCGTTGGTCTCCATAAATTGTTTAATTTGTTTTTTGATTTCCTGGTTTATCGAGTCATTCTTGAGCAGGATGGTTCTTAGCCTCCAAGTGTTTGAGTTTCTTCCAGGTTTTTCCTTGTGGTTGAGTTCCAATTTCAGAGCGTTGTGGTCTGAGAATATGCAGGGGATAATTTCAATCTTTTGGTATTGGCTGAGACCTGTTTTGTGTCCCAGAGCATGATCTATTCTTGAGAATGTTCCATGGGCATTTGAATAGAATGAGTATTCTTTGGTTCTGGGGTGTAGTGTTCTATATATATCTATGAGGTCCAACTCGTCGAGTATGGCATTCAAAGCCTTTGATTCTTTGCTTAGTTTTTGCCAGGGTGTTCTGTCTATTTCTGATAGTGGGGTGTTGAGGTCCCCTACTATTACTGTGTTCTTATCTATATGTCTCTTTATTTTGGTTAAGAGTTGGCTTGTGTATCTTGCTGCTCCCCTGTTGGGGGCATATATATTAATAATTGTCATATCCACTTGTTGAATACTTCCTTTAAGAATAATATAGTGCCCTTCTGTATCTCTCTCTATGGCCTCTAGTTTAAAATCCAGTCTATCTGATATGAGAATTGCTACTCCAGCTTTCTTTTGAGGTCCATTTGCGTGGAAGATGGTACTCCATCCCCTTACTCTAAGTCTGAATGCATCTTTGGGTTCAAAATGAGTCTCTTGTAGACAGCAAATGGATGGGTCATGTCTTTTTATCCAATCTGCAACCCTGTGGCGTTTTATGGGAGAGTTTAAGCCATTTAGATTGATAGAGATTATTGACAGATATGATTTTAATGATGCCATTTCTCTTTAAAGTCTTTGTATCGGTTGTGACTTGCTGCTCTGTATCACTCTTGGGGCCTTTTTACCTTTATAGAGCCCCCCTTAATATCTCCTGTAGGGCTGGTTTCGTGGTTACGAAATTGGTTAATGATTGGCGATTTTGGAACGTCTTTATTTCTCCATCAATTCTGAATGACAGCTTTGCTGGATAAAGGATCCTTGGCTGCATGTTTTTCTCTGAAAGAGCTTTAAAAATGCCCCCCCAAGCCTTTCTCTCATTCCAGGTCTCTGTAGACAGGTCTGACGTAATCCTGATACCTTTGCCTTGGTACGTGAGAAATTTCTTTGCCCTGGCCGCTTTCAATACTGTATCCTTGGATCTAATATTTGCGAATTGCACTATGACATGCCGTGGCGTAGGTTTGTCCTGGTTGAGCTTGGATGGGGTCCTCTCTGCCTCTTGGACACGAATGCTTGTTTCCCTTGCTAGATTAGGGAAGTTTTCAGCTACAATTTGTTCAAATATCTCTTCTAGACCTCTGTTTTTCTCCACCCCTTCAGGGATGCCGATGATTCTGACATTGGATCGTTTCATAGAGTCAGTAATCTCCCGTAATCTACATTCGTGGGCGTGGATTTTTTTAAGACCAGCTTCTATTTTCGTTTTTTCTTCTACTAACCCATCCTCCAATTCGCTAACGCGTTCCTCTGCCTCGGTGACCCTGGCCGTCAGAGCCTCTAGTTTTGACTGNTTGCATCGGAATCCGGGGATGTACTGTATGGTGACTAACATAATATAATAATAAAATAAAAAACAAAACAAAACAAAATGAAAATATGGTTATAAAACAAAAAAAAAAAAGAATGTGTTTCATGGTTTGCTTCTCACTCTCTTTCTTTTCCCCTTTACTCATTTGTTTTGTTTCTTAAATTCTACATGAGTGAAATTGTATGGTATTTGTCTTTCTCTGACTTACTTTTTTTGCTTAGCATAATACTGTCTAACTCCATTCACATCACTGCAAATGGCAAGATTTCGTTCTTTTTCATGGCTGAGTAATATTCCATTGTATATATTTCATCTCTTCTTTTTTTTTTCTTTTTAAGATTTTATTTATTTATTCGACAGAGATACAGACAGCCAGCAAGAGAGGGAAACACAAGCAGGGGAGTGGGAGAGGAAGAAGCAGGCTCATAGCAGAAGAGCCTGATGTGGGGCTCGATCCCATAACGTCGGGACACGCCCTGAGCCGAAGGCAGATGCTTAACCGCTATGCCACCCAGGCGCCCCTATTTCATCTCTTCTTTATCCAGTCATCAGTCGATAGTCATTTGGGCTGTTTCCATATTCTGGCTATTGTAGATAATGCTTCTATAAACTCTTTGGGTAAATACCTAGTAGTGCAACTCCTGGATTGTAGGGTAGTTCTATTTTTAAGTTTTTGAGGAACCTCTGTACTGTTTTCTAGAGTGGCTGCACCAGTTTGCATTCCCACCAACAGTGCAAGAGAGTTCCCCTTTCTCCACATCCTCACCAGCACCTGTTTCTTATGTTGTTGATTTTAGCCATTCTGACGGATGTGAGGTGATTTTTCATTGTAGTTTTGATTTGTATTTCCCTGAAGATCAGTGATGTTGAGCATCTTATCATGTGTCTGTTTGCCATTCACATGTCTTCTTTGGAGAAATGTCTATCCATATTTTCTGCCCATTTTTTAATTGAATTATTTGGATTTGGTGTGTTGAGTTTTATATGTTCTAGAAAAATAAGGTGTCTTCAACAAAGGTGTTGGGAAAACTGGACAGCAACATGAAAAAGAATGAAACTGTACCACTTTCTTAAACCATCTACAAAAATAAATTCAAAATGGATTGAAGACCTAAATATGAGACCTGAAACCATAAAAATCCTAGAAGAGAACATAGGCAGTAACCTCTTTGACCTTGGCCATAGCAACTTCTTTCTAGATGTCTCCTACGGCAAGGGAAACAAAAGCAAAAATAAATGATTGGGACTTTATCAAAATAAAAAGCTTCTGCACAACAAAGGAAAAAATCAACAAAACTAAATGGCAGCCTATGGAGTAGGAGAAGGTATTTTCAAGTGACATATCTGATAAAAGGTTATATCTAAAATATTTAAAGAACTTACATTCCATAGTTTAAAGTTGCTGAGTGGGGAGGGTTTACATAGAAAGATGCTACATAAACACTCTGCTTTCTAGAACCTATGGAGAGAAAAACTAAGGAAATCCCATATTGCCTGTTCAGGGTTATGGAATTAGTTGATAGTAATAAATTTAGGGCCACCAAAGATTAGCCTATGTCATGAACATCTTTCTAGAGTCACTGTGATTTAAGAAGAGGCAATTCACCAAAAGATGCAGAGAAGGGAAGCTCTTACGGAATATGAGGGTGAATCCTTGACTGTGATGGAATGAATTCTAGTATAATTGGAGAAAAATTCCTCTCCTCAAGGACCATATTGCTCAAAGGTAGATATAGTAAGCCAAGCAGAACTAAAACATTGATGGTATGAAGTGTAAGAGTATATAAAAAAACTCTCATAAAAAAATGTAGTCTTACAGACTTACCTTAAATACTGTCTGAATTTCTTTCTGATCAAGTTTACCAGAGATCTGTATCTCTGCTTATGCCTTTGACCTTTATTCCTCTAATAATAGTGATACTCAAGGATAGCCACTTTATCTGAACCAGACCTTGTATTCCTTTGGCTAATCACTGCTAAAGTTTATATCTATACTGATCTTGTAAAATTGCATTTCTTAAGATAAAATATAAAGATTATTTCTCACATAATAAGAATGCTTTAAAAATATGCATAATTTATTTCTATAACTCTAAATTCTCTTTTCGGTAGGTGAATACAAATCAACTGAGTTGACAATAATCAAAGCAAACATAGGCATAAATCAAATGGTGTATAATATTAGAACAGATATATAGAAAAAATATTCTATTCTCGTTGTGGTGAACCACCAATGATATTTTTGGTTAATAATAGCAATAAGAGTGATATGTTGGTGATGATTATTGTAGGAGTTTTTGTGCTTACTGTAGGCCTAACTCTTAGAGCTACATTTTCTATCATTCTCTTTTAGTACATGAGAAAACAGGCTATGAAAACTTAAGTAAATTTGCTAAGATACCGAGGTGGTAAGTAAAGAGGATTTTATTCCAGCATACATCTGTTTGACCTCATAATCTACAGGCTAAACCTGCAGTGAGAAAGGAAATGTTATCCGTTCTAAAAAAACCTAGTATGAAAGCAATAGATAGACAAGGGAAAAATTAGAATATAGAAATTTTAAAATTATAACAAGTTCTACCAAGAATATTTTTTCACCTTTAAATGAATTCAAAATGCCAGATTTAAAATATAAACTACACTAATTATGGAATATTTGTCTTTATAAATATTCAACAAAATGTGTAGCTTATGAACTTGTAACATTACAATAAAAATGAATTCAAAATAACTGATACTGTCATTCAAATGACACCACAGACTAATAGTCTAAGTAGTCTAACATTGAAACATTCCAATACCTTTATATCTAACAATAATTATAATAATATCAGTTTTAAAGTTATTATACTAAAGCTATTAGTATATTAATAACTGTATATCCTAAGTTTCATCAAAAGTTTAGATTTAATCATATCTCTATATATACACTATCAATATATATCAATATAGTCATATATATTTTTCTCTCCCTCTCTCTCTCTCTCTCTCCCTCTCTCTCCTCTCCATCTCGCTCTCTGAAAGAAACGACAGTAATAAATATCAGAGATTCTTCTAAAAAATAAATTCCCTCTACCAGCACCTTCCAGTAATCACTGGCTTCACCATCAATATTGAATTTTGAATAGTTAATATGCTTTGGAAACAGTCCTAAGAGATCCAAATTTTGGCTGTTCTCTTTACCAACTATGAGGCCCTGTCAGTAAGCCTGACAATGGGGCCTAAAAAATATTAGTGCATCCACACGCATTTCTTTAAAGATTTCAATTATATAAAAAATTTGGCTTCCACTGGAAAAGAGCTAACTAAACAAGGTATATGGTACAAAGTGAAGCATGAGCTGAAAACCATATACTTAGCCCCTGAATTTGGAATACAGACAGAAATTTAAGCTCCACAATAGATGTACATATATACACTTTGAAATAAAAGTTAATATGCTACTCTAATTGTTCTCACCTCATTAATATAAATATGCATAACAAAATAATAAACCTTGAAGGATATCCCACTTTCCAAACTCTTTTTTTGTTCTACTAGTTCCCTATGCTGACAAAATTGATTTCATGTGTTGCAGGAGCTGGCAATTAAATTTTTCAATTTAAGGAGGTCAAACCATAATAAAAAACAAATGAAATTATATTACAAATTGAATTATTCAATATAAAAATATAATGTAGTTTACAGTGGTCGCTTTAGGTAGCTCCTTAAAAAGATCCAGACAGTTTAAATTTGACCTAACCCTCAATTTCGGTACCTTTTGTTTTGTACCGTTCCCTTAATTTCTGTGAATCACTTCAAATCTGCCCATGATCTGCTTATCTATTCTGTCTTTCTACTCCTGTCTGCTTTTGCTATTCCTTCTTGGCTCCAGATTCTTCCCTGGATTGTGAAATCCAGTTCTTTCACTGGCTTCCAGAAAACACCCTCAATCAAACATTTCTTAGTAACTTTACTGAAGAACTGGGTACTCAAATAAAGAGAATTATACTTTGCTTTATTCTCAATTTACCACTACTCTCATTCTCTGTCTCTGTTTCTCTCTCTCTCTCTCTCTCTCTCTCTCTCACACACACACACACACACACACACACAAAATCTGTTCATCAGGTTGTGCCACAGAGAGACATTATTTACCTTAGAAATCTCGGGTCCTACTATGACATATAGTTTGTCAAAGAATTCTTTCTTAAAAATCCACTGCTATTTTTCAAGGGCACACTGGTTTGTACCTATTGCTCATTTTGTTACGGCAATACTGTATAGAACTTGATGAGGTTGTAACGTTTTTCTCTGGCTTGAATCTAGTACGTGCCAATGTAGAGAAATGCCACACAGAAGATCCCACTAGAGCTTTTAGGCTAGATCGTGCTTCTATTGGCAGTTGTGTTCATTTCTTACATGATGCTTGTATAAAGAAATAGAAGCTGTCAGTCATTAAAATGGAAGGCATTCAGCTTTGCGCCTGTCTGAGGATAAAATTGGATTTCTCTGTCTGGGCTCTGCTGATTCCTTTTTATTCCACAAAGCAAATTGCTTTTCCAAGGCGTCAATATTAACGGAAAAAGCCTTTGCTAGGACAGGTAGTACTAAAAGCTTATTAGGAGCAACACTTTGTATTCTCTCCTGACTATCATACCGTTGGAGAATAGATTTACGAAATACAAAGCTCATTTTGAAAGTTTTGTGCAATTTCACATGTTTTACTAGTTTTTATCTTTCATTCCCATTCCCTTCTCGTCTTGTTTGTGTCTAATGCATCACATTTTTCACATTTATTGACAGTGCAATACTTCATTTTGGAAGCAATAGACAGCTTTAGCAAATGGCTACATTTGTGATGAAAAACAAGATAAAAATTTTAGCATCAAAAATAAGATATTATCCTATAGCCTTTGTTGAGAAATTTATGATGCTGTTTCAAGCATGCTAATTATTTATGTAGCATTATTTGTACAATTGACAGCCTTAAGTGCAAACCATCAGTATTTTCCTATAGAATACCTATGTATTTCTACTATAACATTTATTCAAACAAGAGAAATTTATAATGCAGCACATATGATTTAAACACATATAATTAAATCAAATTTGATTTAAACAAAAAGTTTGAGTGCATATTATGTAAATTGATATCTTCATCATTCACGTTCACTAACACCACAGTAATTTCAAAGGTTTGATGTAAATATAGTCATCAAGTAAAAGTGAGGTACTTAGATTTTTTTTCAACTATTTAAATTTACTTTTAATACCACTTGGAGTTGTCATTGAGGTGAATGTGAATCAAAGTTTTCCATGGTACTAATGAATTCCGTTAAAGTGTATCTCGACAAAAGGAATTCATAGTTCCGGGCCCCTAGGTGGCTCAGTCATTGAGATTCGGACTCTTGGTTTTGGCTCAGGTCCTGATTTCAGGGTCCTGAGATCCAGCCCCACCTGGGCTCAACGCCGGGCGCCTGCAGTGGCACTTGGGATTCTTTCCCTCTTCTCCCTCCTCCTCTGATTCTCCCTGCTTGTGGGTGCTCGCTCTCTCTCGCTCTCAAATAAATAAATAAATAAATAAAATCTTTTTTAAAAAGGCTAAGTCATGGTTCATCTATCTCTGCTGTGAGTTTGATGGAAAATAACTGTATTAAAAACAAAAATTGGATCGCCAATTAGATTTTTAAGTTTTATAATTCTAGAATTTTATTTGTAATATTATTTAGAGATAAGAAATCACATGCCCTTTTGTGATGAATGGAAACAAAATTCCATTTATAAGCATAAAAGCTTCATTGCTTAAAATGATAGTTTAAAATTATTTTAAAGATAAGTTTTGATTTTGGTTTAGTAAAAATTAGTAAACGTTTCTTAAATAGTTCTTTGTAACAACATTTGAAAATGTTAACAGTATATTGAATACTCAAAATAAGTATCTCAGCCAAAGTAATACTGGTTCATCTTTTTTTCTGACCTCATTGAAAAAATAAATAATGGGACTGTCCTGAATTGCAGCAAATATTTCAAAAGAATGTATCCAAGTAAGTGGTTTGTCTGAAAATATGAATAATAACAGACAACAGGGCATTTTCATTTGTCATTGCAATATTATATTTTGCTCATTTCATCATGGCCTCTTTGTTTTTATAATACTATATTTGCATTAATTCATACATTCAATTTTTTCTTGATTGATTGCAACATTCTTATCCTTTACTGGCAGTTTCCTTTCTGTTATTTTAACCTAACAAATTTTGGTGTAATTGGCTAAGCCTGGTTATTTAGAAAAACTTGGAAAATTCAACTGTCAGACACTTCCTAACACTTTCGTATTTCTTCTACAAACTAGGTAAAGAGGAACTTTGTATATATTGCTGAATCTTGTGTTCTTGTTTGGATATTAGCATCGTGTATTATCTTAATTTTACTGGATATATGCTTTTAATGATTTCTTGTTTTATATTAGTTTACTTTGGTTTTATTTTTATAGCATTATTGAGATAAAATTAAACCATAAAAATATTTATACTTAAAATGTACAATTTGAAAATTTATGTACACATTACATATAAAACCATGGAGCCATAACCACAATCAAAATACCTCTCTCCTTTCCCTCTTTGCCCAACACCTATCTTAGTCCCCACATAACCATCAATCTCCATTCTGTCACTATATTTGGATTTCAGAATTTTTATAAATGAAATTATATAATATATATACCTTTTTTTCTGGCTTCTTTCACCCAGTATAATTATTGTGATATTTATCAATGTCATTTGTGTGTATCAGTAATTCAGTTCTTGGGGCACCTGGGTGGCTCAATGGGTTAAGTGTCTGCCTTTTGCTCAGGTCATGATCCCAGGGTCCTGGGAGCAGTGCCCACGTCGGGCTCCTTTCTCTGCAGGGAGCCTGCTTCTCTCTCTCCCTCTGCCTGCTGCTTTGCCTTCTTGTGCTCTCTCTGTCTGTCAAATAAATAAGTAAAATATTTTTTAAAATAAATAGTTCAGTTGTTTTTGTTGCTAAGTACAGTTGCATGTATGGATATCCCACAGTTTGTTTACCATTTACCTATTGATTGACATCTGGATTATTTACAATTTGGGGCCATTACAAACGAAGTTACTATGAATGTTTAGATATATAAGTATTTATATTTTACTTTCTCTTAAGTAAATGCCTAACAGTGTAAGAACTGATGCACGTGGTACTTTATTAAGCATTTTTGGAAACTCCCAACCCAATTTACAAAATTATTGTACCATTTTACATTCCCAAATTAATGCATGAGATTTCCAGTTGTTCTATAGCCTTGCAAAAGTGGGTGTTGTCAGTGTTTTTAAATCGCAGCCTAACACGTGTAGTAGAATGTTGTGGTTTTAATTGGCATTTTCCCTCCTATCTACTGATATTAAGCATTAATGGCAGAAGAGGTTTTCCTGTCCTTATTTGCAGTCATATGTCTATATCTTCTTTGACGAACTGTGTACCAATCTTTCAGCCTCTTTCACTTTTTTTCATTATTATTGAGGGTTTTTTTTAAAGATTTTATTTATTTGTTTGAGAGTGAGAAAGAGAGGGCACGAGCAGGGGAGAGGCAGAGGGACAAGCAGACTCCCTGCTGAGTGCAGAGCCCAATGCAGGGCTTGATCCCAGCACCCTGAGATCATGACCTGAGCCAAAATCAAGAATCAGGTGTTTAAGTTACTGAGCTGCCCAGGCGCCCCTATTGTTGAGTTTTAAAAATTCTGATTACATATTGTGGATATATTTCTTTTATCAGATATAAGATTAGCTAGTATATTTTTTTCTTGCCTGAATTTACTGTCTAGTACCTCTAAAACAATGTGGTTGGGAGTGGACAGCCTTGTATTTTTTTTCTGTACTTAGTGGGGAGCATTTAGTCTTTCACTCCTTTTTTTAGCTTAAATTCAATTAGTCAAGGTACAGTATATCATTGCTTTTTGATATAATGTTCAATGATTCATTCGTTCAGTATAACACCCAGTGCTCATCATATCATGTACCCTCTTTAATGCCCATCTTTCAGTTACCCCATCCCACCAACCACCCTCCTTTCCGTAACCCTCAGTTTGTTTCCTGAAGTAAAGAGTCTTGTGTGGTTTGTCTCCCTCTCCGGAAAACTGAATGGGAAGAAATCAGAGAGGGAGACAAACCATAGTCTTTCACTCTTAAGTATAATATTAGCTGTAGGTTTTTTGGGAGAAGCATATATCTGGCAGAGGGTGACCCTCTTTTTTTATTTCTCTTAAAATCAATATCATGAATGGATGTTGGGTATAGTTATTTGATTTTTCTGCATCTAATGAGATTATTATATGGTTTTCCTCTTTAAATTTGTTAGTACGTTGTATCACATGGCTAGTTTGGGGATATTAAAACCAATATTACATTCCTGGGATAAACTTTAATTAGTTTTAATGCATTATTCTTTTTATATATTGTTGGATTTGGTTAGCTAAAATTTTGCTTAGAATATTTACATATATATCCAGGAAGGCTATTCATCTGTCATATTCATTTCTTATCTGATATTGATATCACAATAATGCTATCTTCATCGAAAATTTTGAGATATATTTTCTTTTAAATTTTTGTAAAAATTTTGTGTAAAATTGGTATTAATTATTTCAAAATATTTTATAGAATTCATCAGAGAACATCTGAGCCTGGAGTTTTTTTCATGATAATATTTTAAATTAAAGTTAAATTGCTTTAATAAATACAGGGTTACTTAGGTTCCCCGTTTCTTCTTGAGTGAGATTCAATAGATTGTATCTTTTGATGAATTTATACATTTTATCAACATTTTTAAATTTATTGACATAAAATTTTTATATTTTCCTTTTCTTCATTTTCCTTTTACTATCCATAAAACCAATGGTAACATCATATGTCTCATTCCAGACATTGGCTATTTGTGTTGTCTGTATTTTTTTTCCATAATCTGTCTGTATGGATGTTTATCAGTTATATTAATCTCCTCAAAGAAAGGTCTTTTGGTTTCATTTAACTCTATCATTACTCTGTTTTCTTTTTCACTAATGTCTAATCTGAATTTTATTATCTGTTTTCTTCATGTCCTTATTTGCTCTTATTTTTCTAGTTCCCTAAAGTGGAAACTGAAGTCATCAAATCATGGCTGTTCTTCATAATAGAAACGTTTAGTGCTACAAATCTTTCCCTGAACATTTAGGGCCAGATGTGCTTTCATAATACTTTTTATTTCTCATTTGATTACTCTTTTAAAGCATGAGTGTTAGTTAGATTAGAAATTAAGTTAAAAGTGAATATTAGAAATGCAGAAATTTACCAGAAATCTTCTTGTTTTTGGTTTCTGATTTAAATCCATCATAGTCACAATTCAGTATAACATCAACATTTTTTAAAAAGTTTTGAAACTTGTTTTTGACCAAAAATGTAGAATATATAAGTAAATATTCTATGTGTACTTAAAAATAATGTGTATTCTGTTTTTGTTTGGTAGAATGCCCCGTAAATGTCAATGTCAACTTGTAGGTTGATATTTGTTCAGATTTTTCTATATTCTTACTGATTTTCTCTTTTCTTGTTCTATCAGTTATCCATAGAATAGTATAAAAAATTTCTGTTTATGATTTTAGATATGTTTGTTTCTCCTTACCATTCTATTATGTTGTGGTTTGTTTATTCAGGAGATTTTTGGTAGGAACCCACCAGCTCTTTTCTTCAGTCTAAAATGGATCTTTAGTAAGTGGATTGTTCAGACCATTTACATTAAATGAGTTTATTTCTATTGTACCATTAAAGAGATCATCTTGCTACTTGTTTTCTATTTGTTCCATGTGTCCTATTCTTTTTTGCCCTTTTATTTCATTATTTGACAATTTTGTTATTTAATTTTATCCCCTTTGAAATCTTATTAAGCAAAACCATTTTGTTTTTTTGATGGTTATTTTAGGCTTAAAAATATTCACTTTTAACTTATCAAAGTCTAGCCAACATGTAGTACAAGAGATCTGAATTGAGTTATATTTTTTCATATATATAATTGTTCCAGCATGATCTTTCTCCACTGATTTTTCCTCTATTAAAGGTCTTTTATTCTTTATGTGTAAAAGAAATAAAAGATTACCATCCTTTTACTTCCCATCTGTCTTTGAGTTTACATGTGAAGTGTATTTCTTATAAACAGCATGAAATTGGGTCTTGCTTTCTTATCCAATCTGTGAATCTCTACCTTTTAATTGGGCTGTTTGCATTTACACTTAATCTAATTATTTACATGACAGGGTTTAAGTGTATCATCTTTCTATTTATGTTCTATTTATCTTACATTTTTCCCTCTGTTTCTCCTTTCCTTTATTCTTTTACTTTAAAATGTAGTATTTTTGATATGCATCTTCTTTCCCCTGTTGCTATTACTTCGGGTTTTTTTTATTATTTGCTCTAGGAATTACAATATGCACTCCATCACACCCTATCTTGAATTAATTATATACCACTTAACATTTAATGTAAGAACCATACAACAGTATAATTTTATTGAGCCCCTCTCATCGTTTATGATATTTTATCATACATTTTATTCTACATGTTATCACCTTCCCCTAAAAAATATAACTTTATTTAAATGGTCAAGTTGATTTTAAATAATTAAGGAAAATTTTTAAAAATAATTTTATTGACCCACATATTTACCAGTTCTGGTGGTTGTCATTCATTCATGTACATTCAGATTTTCACAAGGATTTTTCTTCAGCTTAAAAACTCCCTTTAAGTGTAAATTGTTGGTTATAAATTCTTTCTGCTTTGTTTTATATAAAAATTTATTTATTTCAACTTCTTTTAGAAGATATTTTCAATGAATATGGAATTCTTGATTAATATTTTTTTTAAAGATTTTATTTATTTATTCGACAGAGACAGAGATAGCCAGCGAGAGAGGGAACACAAGCAGGGGGAGTGGGAGAGGAAGAAGCAAGCTCATAGTGGAGGAGCCTGATGTGGGGCTCGATCCCATAACACCAGGATCACGCCCTGAGCCGAAGGCAGACGCTTAACCGCTTTGACTTCTAGCATGTACTTCTAGTGAGAAATCTGCTGTGATTCTTATATTTCTTTATGCAATATGTCTTTTGAGTTGTAATTTTTTCCCTTAACTCTGACTTTTACTGGTTTAACTATGATGTATTTTACTCAAAATTATTCTTCTCAATTGTATTGTTTTTCTTTGTTGTTGAATTAATGTTTTCATTCAAATTCAGGAAAAAAATCAATTATTATTTCATGAACATTTCTTTTCCATCATACTCCTTTTCTCCATCTGGATCTCCAATTATACAAATGGCAAACCACTTGATTTTGCTATACATATCTGTTAAACTCTTTTAAAATTAAAATCTTCTGGGGCACATTGGTTAAGTGTCTACCTTCAGCTCAGCTCATGATCCTCAGGCCTTGCTCAGGAGGGAGCCAGCTTCTCCCTCTCCCTCCACCATTCCCTCCCGCTGGTGCTCTCTCTCTCAAATAAATAAAATCTTTAAAAAAAATTAAAATCTTCTTTTTGAGTTCCAGTTTGCAAAAAGTTTTATTTGATTGCATGTTTATGACCCTTCCTTCTGCAACGTTAAATTTGTTGCTAGTACCATCCAATGCATTCTTAATTTTAGAGGTTGTGTTTTTCATTTCTATAATTACTATTTTTTCTTTTTAGAATTTCCATTTCTCTACTGAATTCTCTAAGTCTTCAGTTATCACATCCATCTTTACATATAAATTCTCTACATGTTAAAATAGTTACATAAGGGTCTTTATTTGATAATTCTAATTTGAGTCTTAATCTATTCCTTTGTAGACATGTGGATCCATTTCTAGTTACCAGATTTTCATGATACTATTACAGGCTCTACTTTTGAACTTACCAGTATGTCCATTGGGTCCTAAGACTCAGAGTTGGCAATTACTAAAAAGGAACACTTGCGCATTATATCAGCTACTTCCTGTATAATTGTTTCTAAAGTTCCATTTTTTTCTCTCAAAGTATGCTTAAAGTACCTCACACTCTAGACTGCACCTTTTCATTCTCAATTAATGGAATCAGAAAATACCCTGAAAAGAAAAAAAAAAGTTGACCAACGTAGGGATCAACTTAACGCATTTTGTTTTCTCAAAGATCTTGCCTCCTCAAATCTTATCTCCCTTGGATGTTCTCCAGTGCTTCAAACTGCTAAATAAATTTATTTATTTATTTATTTATTTATTTATTTATTATTTATTTTTACATGATTTCAGTAAGAGGCTTAGTCTGATACTAGCAACTATCATTTCAAAATAAGAAAGTCTTCCCTTCTGTTTTGTGTTTATTACTGCACTGATACGTAGTTGAAAAGATTTACTTATATATTCAATGATTCATTCATTTCTTTGATCAGCAATTATAGTTTATATACCAGGTGTTGTGTTAATTACTGAGACCACTGATCAAAGTAGATAACAATAGTTCATAACAGCTTTGCATTGAACACAAACATGCATGTTCATATTATCTAGTATTTACTAAATACCTAAGCACTTAAGCATATTAGAGATACACCTGTTTGCACACACATATGTATCATTTCATTGAACTTTTTCAATAAGATTATTATTATTATTATCTTTTGAACTTTTGGTAAATTGAAACTTGATGTTCACACATTTAGTAATGCATTTAGATTTTGGTCCCACATGCATATAACTTCACATAGCATGCACCATTATTGGATTTTAAGCATAGTATCATTGGTGAAAAGAACTATATTTTCAGAGATTATTATGATACCTTGTACAAAATAGGCATGATATAAATAATTACTTAATTTACAAATGATTAAATCTCTAGAATAAAGCATTCTGCGTATACAGAAACTGAAGCTATATCAGTTAATCTAAATTTTGACATTTATACAACATTGTTAACCATTAAACAATTAGCTACTTCATGTTCACCATCTTACCTAAAAACCCTTACCTTCCTTTCCCACATACACACACTATATATAAACAGAATACAGTATATTTATTAGAGCTAAATTCAAACCATTCAAAAATATCCTACAATACTTACAGAATGGATATTTATGCAATACTTATATTGATAAGATACTTATCATTCTGTGATATTTTATGCAAAAATTTATGAGCCAGGTTATATACATCCTTCAGTGCCTTTTTCATAGGTTAAATATAGAGTTATGTAAATCAACCATTTATTAAACAGCCAGGGATTGATTTTAACCAAAACTGGATTTCCTAGGCTTTAAGAATATAGACATCGATAAAAACTGTGATGTGCCTAAAGCAAAATTTAGAAAAGGAGTCTATCTATAATTTTGGATCACAGTCTGTTTAGTTAGAGGCAAATATTTTAGTTACATTTGGTTTCCCTAACACTCATGGAATAATGACATTTATACAAATCTATAGCATAAAATTATTAACTTAAATCTTATTGAACACAAATATTATATTATATGAACATGTCACCACTTTTGCACTTTTTATTAAATATAACCTATGATTTTACTATTTATATAGCTTTCTACTGGAACTTTTATGATTATAGAAATTATTTGCCACTTAGGACTAATGAATTACATGATTTTAATCAAAGAGGAACCTCCAGTATCTAAAGCCCAAGTTTTTTAAATTGTCCTTTTGTATAATATACAATTATATTTCATGATTTTATATTTTAATAAAGAGTGTATTTTGATGTAAGCTCCCTCTGGAGCTTTTTAGGTATAATCCGAAGCAGCCCCGTATGTGGAGAGCAGGGGGAAACCAAAGAAAGGGGCAGACCACTCCAGATTGGTAGGTGGCACTTTTAAAAAGCAAGGGAACTTACTTACAAAATTTGTTTTGGGCAGTCTCAACACAAATAGATCTTTGCACCTGCCTGGCAACTCTTACAAAAAAACAGTTTACATAGTGGCCTTAACTGGGTTCAGACACACACACCATCCAAATAGCTGAACACCACATTTCAACCTCAAGTTTGTATCCTTGGGTTACCTTCTGGGAATGGGAAAGGCAAGTGTAATGCACATTCTAAGGACAGGGCAACCTTCGATTGCGTGGGTCCAATTTGCAGGTCAACTAGTGGTCATGTCTTCTCAATGACTTCCCCAACAACATCACTGGTGCCCTTGGTTATCTATATGGAAGGAATGGCATTAGGACCAAAGTAGTCCAATGAGGCCTTACCTCCATCTGTTGACAGAGAACCAAATTTTTGTCACAGCCTCAAAAGGAACTAATGAACTTCCAAAGAGAATGAACTTTTTTGTTTTTTAGCTAATATAGAATATGAGAGACCTGATCTGAAGATCTGCAAAGTTCATCAAAGGACGCATCTGCTTTATTGGGTTGTAGTAAGATTTCACTATAGTCAGAGACCACAGGACGCAGCTGGTCTCCAGCTGGTGCTTTGTACTATTTCACTGGAGTGGAATATTTGTTACACCAAGCTTCATTAAAATTAAATTCCACCTTCACTCTATTTACAATGAAATTTAAAATGTTTTATAAGCCAATGCTCATGATTCTACAAAATACAGAGTAAGAATAAATAAAATGGAGTATGTTAAAATATGTATAATTTAATAGAGCAAAGAGAAGGAATTGAAAGAAACTTTAAAAGAAAGTCAGTATTTAGAGATTAGTAATATCCACAGTTTGATGAAATTATTCTTGATGTTGAGAGTCCTATAATCAATCAGTCTGGTTAAGTAGTACACTTGAGATCAAACTAGAGAGGAAGCAACTGATCTTAAACACATTTATTAAAATAAATAAATATACAAAAACAGAAATATGATCTAAAAAAGGGAAACATTTATCTATTAATAGTAAAGTAAACACAATATGAATAACTCAAATATGAACCTAAGATTTGAGACTTAGGTAAAGAAGGGCAAATAGTAAAAGATAAAAAAAAATGAAAGTAGAGAAATAATTTAGAATTTGCTTCCAGTATGACTGGCTTTAGACTTGCAGCCATTCAATTTTTGCTATAAATTATAGAATGTCAATAAAATAATGATTTAAATAATTCAGACATTTATTACATAAATTGACAAGCCTAGAAGGGAGCCATTCATAGTGCAGTGACTTACTGATGTCCTTAAGGACCCAGGTTTTTCTTATTTTGTTCTGTCATCCACAACATAAAAATAATATTCATGTGACAGTTGCAGTGGATCTAAAAATCAATTGACATGCAATAATGTACCAATAAGAAGGAGAAATGAGTTTTAAAATGTTGTCTCTTTTCTCTGCTCTCCTTTCCATAAAGGAATAAGCTTTTCTTCTAAAAACACCTGGCAACCATTCTCTTGAGGATCAATGATCAGGAAACAACCATTGTCTGTCAAGAGACAGATGAATGGCAACAAGGACAGAGTTTCCATAGTTGGCTTTTATCCATAAATTTAAAAGTACCCCACGGTAAGAAGGTTAGGTTTATATAAACATTCTTACACACAATTTGTATTTTAATAAAAACAGAAATTCTATAAAACTATATTTACCATACACTGGAAAAAAGCACTTTGATATTTTCTTCACAGTTTAAATTGGTTTTGACCCACTAAATTAATTTTATGACTCACAGTTGGGTAATAGTCCGTAGATTGAAAAATGCTGACTTACTTATTTCCTGGGGCTGGCAGGTTGCTAAATATGTTTCTGTGAGCCAAGAAGGTAGGCAAATGATTATTAGGCATGTATTCAACAATATCCCACTACCAGAGACACAACGTGGCAAAGTGGCTTGTCTTTGGCTTTTCTCTGCTTTCGTTTTGATAACTCTCTCCTACCAGCTACTTCCCCAATATATATATGTCATCCAGATTGTGCCCTGTAGAAAGTTCAAATTTGCTCTGAAATTACCAACATTCTCCTTCCTTGACATGGGAAACCATGTTTATTAGCTCAGTGTATGTATAAAAGCAAAATTTTTATCAATTCAGACAACGTGTGAAGGATTATTAGGCCATCACAACAGCATTTTAAAAATAAGATGATTTCTAGCCAAGCAAATATTCATTTGGTGTCAAGTAATACAACCAACTACAGCAAAAACAAAAATCAAGCGGTGTAAGGAAAATGCTTAGTTACAGAAGTGTCAACCACTAAGTAAGTGAGCTATTTCTGGGGTTGTCAACTTGTGTCTGCCTTTTAGGCCATTCTCAATTTTCGTAGGTATAATTTTTCCTTCTCTGGACACACTAGCAGTATTTTACTTCAAATGTGTGAAATATAGAAGAAAAGAATGGGAGATAAGTACTTTGACCTACTTGTTAACTTTAAAAGTAATATGGCTTTACAAAAATCAAGTATTGGAGATAACCCAGTATAAGGCATTAACATTTTATCATCAAGGTCAAATGATTGCCCCTATAAAAACTATGTATTCAACTTTGTGTTTGTGTTTTGGTTTTTACTTTCTGATGCCAGATTTTGCAGGTATAGATGGGCAAATGTTGTGAGCCCTGCTTGGGAGTAACAGGAGAAGCAGACAAGCAAAGAACCTAATAAGCAAACTAAGTGGTAAAGCAGTCTATTTCTGATTAAAGACAGAATTACTTCTCAGGGAGGGTCTTCCTCTTTGTGTAGTCATTGAGTTCTAGATTTTCTGAGCTATTTCATGTAAATGTCTGGTTTCATGAAAAGATAATATTTGTGATCATTATTGATTAGATATGTAAATATATACCTTTATAACTTTCTAAAATGTTTAAGTGCAGCCATGAGTAATATATATATATATATATATATATAGTCCATTTCTGGGTTTTCCATTCTGTTCCATTGATTCATGTGTCTGTTTTTGTGCCAGTACCATACTGCCTTGTTCACTACAGCTGTTTTTTAATTTTATTTATTTATTAGAGAGAGAAAGAGAGAGAGCACAGCCAGGGGGAAAAAATCACTTTTTAGAAAAAATAGAGGATAGAATTTTTCCTAAAACTTAGCAAGGTATTTTCCTGTGGCATAACCTAAAACTTAGTTCATTTTCTTCTTAAAGAGAAAAAAAAAGTGAACAGTAATACTTGACCATTTTGTTTATTTGGGTTCTAGGGATTTGTCAGATCCATAATTTGTAGATGACTCAATAATACTTTTAAATATAATGGGGGAATGAAAAAGGACGGAAGTAGGGTGATCATATAATTTATTTTCCAAGCTAGAAAACTTCTTGAGAGTAGCAAGGAATACTATTAATAACTATGTAACAACAATAGGTATAAAGCCCACAGTCATGGACAAAAGGAACCATAAAGTCATTCTAACTATAAGGGATGTTGCTGAAGCAATTCTCATGTTCTTTTGCCTAGAATAAACTTTCTTTATTCATTAAAAAACAAGGTTCTTTATTATTATTCTGACATTATTGCCTGCTTATTATTTGCTCGTCCTTTGCTAAGTATTAATCATGCAACATTTCATTTTTTTTAGAAAACCTATGAGATAGGTATTATTATTTTATTTAGCTCATGAAAAGAAACTGAGATGAGGCTCAAACTTTTTATGATGATGATATGATGTCTTGAACTGCTTCAAGCGATATGATATGCCTCCCTAAATAAACCACTAAAGCAGCAGAAGAAATGAAAAACAGGTATGAATCTTCCTTGCATGGGGGCTTTATAGAGCACTTGCCTCACAACATCTATGAGAACATTGTATCAAACAAACTACAAACCTGTTTTCAAGCAGATATGATAAAGCAAATAAGGTACTTTAGATGATGTGGGCAAAACTCACTCACCCAGATAGAAAACGGTTTTTGAGCAGCTACCAATTATGAGACACTGAAGTAAATAAGACGGAAGAAATCAGGTTCTTAACTGTAAGGAGCCAACATGGAGCATCAAGTTAAAATGGGCAAAAATAGCTGTACCACATGGCAATATCAGATTAGGAGCCCAGCTGCACCGTGTTGCCATGGATGGAGTGATGCACAAGAAGGGTTTTCCAAGTAATTGAACTGAACTGACCAAAGAAAGAAATGCCCATTTTGCCTTCAGGAAGAAACAAATTGCTTTTATTGGAGAGGACATACACAGGTACATCTACATGTGCGTGTGTATGTGCTTGTATATTTGCATGTATACGTGTACTCACTCAAGTACTCATACTTACACATATATGTGCATGCATACACAGGAATGCATACATCCTTACCAGCTCTGGGAAATAAAGAAAACAGAGCAATGAGGGCTGCCAGACATTCCCTAATTATAAAATCTGTATAGTATTCTTAACTCTGAAACTCATTTTGGTTTTTTTTGGGGGGGGGGCTTATTTGTTTTTTTTTTTTCATTAATGTCAGATGTACTGTTCTACAATTCCTCAGTTGCATATGACACCCTGTGCTCATCACATCACATGCCCTCCTTAATGCCCCACCCAATTACCTCATCCCCCCCCCAAGTTTGTTTCCCATAGTTAAGAGTCTCTCATGGTTTGTCTCCCTCTCTTATTTCTTCCCATTCACTTTTCCCTCCCTTCCCTTATGGTCCTCTGAACTGTTTCTTATATTCCACATGTGAGTGAAACCATGTAATTGACTTATTTCACTTAGCATAATACCCTCCAGTTCCATCCACGTCAATGTAAATGGTAAGTATTCATCCTTTCTGATGGCTGAGTAATATTCCATAGTATGTATGAACCACATCTTCTTTATCCATTCGTCTGTCAAAGGACATCTCGGCTCCTTCCTTCCACAGTTTGGCTATTGTGGACATTGCTGCTATGAACATTGGGGTGCAGGTGCCCCTTCGTTTCACTACATCTGTATCTTTGGGATAAATACCTAGTGGTGCAAAGACTGGGTCATAGGGTAGCTCTATTTTTAACTTCTTGAGGAACCTCCACACTGTTTCCCAGAGTGGCTGTACCAGCTTGCATTCCCACCAACAGTGTAAGAGGGTTCCCCTTTCTCCACATCCTCGCCAACATTTGCTGTTTCCCACCTTGTTAATTTTAACCGTTCTGACTGGTATAAAGTGGTATCCTGTGGTTTTGATTTGTATTTCCCTGATGCCAAGTGATATTGAGTATTTTTTCATGTATTTGTCAGCCATTTGTGTATCTTCTTTGGAGAAATGTCTGTTCATGTCTTCTGCCCACTTCTTGACTGGATTATTTGTTTTTTGGGTGTTGAGTTTGATAAGTTCTTTATAGATCTTGAATATCAGTCCTTTATCTGATACATCATTTGCAAATATCTTCTCCCATTCCATAGGTTGCCTTTTAGTTTGTTGACTGCTGAAACTCATTTAGAATCTCAGATACAGGAACCTTTTTTGTCCCCAAAATTGATGGGGGCTTGATGATTAAGTATACTTAATCATCAAGCTTCCATCAAACAGAAATCATATGTCTGTTACTTGTGTAGAAGGAAACATACAATTTCCTTGATGCTTTCCCTAGTGTCACTTAGGAAATTGTTATATCTGTCACTGCGTTTTCAGGGCATTTTGCAAAGAAGAAAAAGTTGTAACTTATAAAGCTCAGGCTAATATATTTGCCTTTTTGGAATAATGAAGGACTCATTCAGGAAGCTTCATCTATGGAGAATATGTTTTTCACAAAATGATACATTTTATAGATAAAAATCAAAAAGGGTGGTGGGCCAAGGCAAATACATGTGTGTTACTTTATTTAAAATGACATTTAGAAGCAGAATAAGAAAGAAGAGATCTCATTTCAAGTATATTCAGTATTGGAAAATGAAACACTGTGTGTCTGTTTGTCTTAAATTTGACATTTCTTGTTAGAGTTTAAAGATCTTGCCTCACTGGAATGAAAAAGATCACAAAAAAATTGTCTAAAGCATTAAAACTTCATTCATTAACCAGTTACTTTTTTGAGTTTTGGAGTAATATTTGCTTAAGTACATTTTTTAAAGAGATACTGCAACATGTGGTATAAAATGTTAGTATCCAGGAAATTAATATCATATACAAGTTGTAATAAATGTTTCAATAATACTTGGAAGTCAAAAGCATAAACAAATTTGCAGCTTGATTTCTTCACACCTCTTTACTTTCCTGTGTTTCTACATTGGTACAGTTGTTAATTTAGACTTTAACAAGAAGGAATTATTCTAAGGCACAATGATTTTCCATAAGACATTATTTTCTGCCTCTTCTCAATAACATTGTCCCCTGCTGCACTGGGTGTTATATGCAACTAATGAAGCATCGAACTTTGCATCAGAATCCGGGGACGTACTGTATGGTGACTAACATAATAATAATAAAAAAAAAAAACATTGTCCCCTGCATCTTGCATAGTCTGTTCTTGTACTCAAATACTTTAAGCTAATAGAACTCAACTTTCTGTTTTTCCAAAATAAGGTAAACATATTTTATATATTACATATTCAGTATTTTCACAATTATGTATTTATTCAATGAACATATTCAATGATAATGTACTCCAATCACAAAATTATGATTAGAAAAAAATTGAGTAAAATAATATGATGTAAAGTGTTCTATGACATATGGATGGAAATTACAAACTATTGATTAATGGTTTCAATGATGCAGTCTAGTTTCTGTTTTGTTTCTTTTAGAGAGAAAGAGAGAGCAAGCGTGAGCAGCAGTGTTGGGGGGGTGCAGAGGGAGAGGGAGAGAGAGAATCTCAAGCAGGCTCCCTGCCCAGCATGGAGCCCAACACGGGGCTTGATCTCATGACCCTGAGATCATGATCTGAGCTGAAATCAAGAGTCAGACACTTAACTGACTGAGCCACCCCGGTGCCCCAATTCATTCTAATTTTTAAAATACTGGAAATAAATTTTAAAAAGATTTTTTTCTAGTGGAATGCTGTGTGATTTTTAAAATTCATATTACCTATTTTCTTCGTCTATTAATTTGTGGCATGATTATTAGACATTTTAGACTATACTTGTGTATTCCTAGTGTACTGCCTTGGAATGTTATTAAAATTATTCAGCCCAAAATATAACTACTTATGTTGGTTAACAAAAATATTATATATTCATTTATGAACTCAAAGTCATAACATCAATTTTTTATTTTTTTTATTTAAAGATTTTTTTAATTTGTTTATTTAGAGAGAGAGAGAGGCAAGCTGTGGGAGTGCCAGAGGGAGAGGGAGAAAGAGAATCTCAAGCAGCCTCCATGGGAGCCAGACCCAGGGTGAGTCACACACTGGGCTCCATCTCACAACCCAGATATCATGACCTGAGCCAAAATCAAGAGTCAGATGCTCAACTGACTGACCCAGCCAGGCACCCCAAGATCATAACAGTCAATTTTATTGACACTAGATGACATATGTGGGCTTTTGAATGCCTAAATAGACAAGAACATTACATAAATATTTATTTAAAGAAACATAAATGTGTAATAAAAATAGGAAATTCTACAGAGCAAATACCAATCACTTACTATGTTTATCTTTTTATATTAATTGGTATTCAAATTTGAACATACACATATAAATGCATACATGTATTTACATATGATTTTTCTGAACGATGTTAGAATTGTAGATGTATGTGCCACATTACTCCAAAATATTCAGTATGCATTTTGTATGAACAAGAACATTTTCACACATAATACTAGTACAATTATGAAAATCAGGTTATTTAACTTAATTTACCCTAAATACAATTTTAAAATATAAACATATTCAGTAATTTTAATTAATAAATATGAGCAAATTTATTAATTTATAAAATTTAATCTAATACAGTTATCTGGTTAACAGATCATATATGCTTTGCCAATTCTCCCAATAGTATCGTTTTATGTAAGATAATTATCTGTTCTAACCCACGGTCCAATCAGTATCACACATGCACTCGGTTTTCCTGTCTCTATAGTCTCCTTAATCAGAAACAGTTTGTCAGTCATTGTCTTTCATGAATTTGGCGTTTTAGAAGAGTGAAGGCCAGTTATTTTGTAGACTTCTCACTTTGGGTTTGTGTATTACTTCCTTATGATTAAGAATACCACAAAGGTGGTGATGTGCCCCTCTCAATGCCAAAGTCCTAACTCTCAAAGGAAAGGAAAGGCAAGTCTGTGTTAACCTAGCAACTCACATGATCTGAGGTGAGAATAAAGACAGTCACAGGACCCCCCTCAGTTTTTAGACCATGCCCTGGGTTTGTTCTTTTTGTGTTTAAATTCCTAGCCCAGTTTGAAGCAGTTAGGTCATTGTAATATCTTTGTATTTCTAATTTTTGCCATGATAATCTATTGTAGCAGACCCTCAGCCTATCAAAAACTTGACCTCAAGAGACATTCTGTTTCAGCTCCACAGGCTAGTTAAGGTCACCGTTTTGCCATAATGTCTTATAAAAATGCCAGTATCCATTTTCTCATGGTCATGAGGACCTCAGTGCCTTCAAACTCATCCCGGAAGATAACCAATCTCACACCGCCATGTCCCTGAGTGCCTGTTGCCCGTGACGACTTCTAGTAGTATCAAATGTTATAACAGGATAAAGGGAGAGAAAAAGGAACGAACTCTTAAAGCAGTTTTTAGGCATGTCTCCTAATAAATCACAGAAGGACACCGAATTACCACTGCCTTATCTGTAATTCAGAGAATGTTGGCATTGTTGTGAGTTCAATTACACTCACAATTATCAGAAGCCTATCATATTCAGGAAGCGGTATGATACAGAAATGTGTGACATCAACAAAATGGATGTCCCATGTCTTCCCTCTTGGCATCCCTAAGACAGTAGCTGACGCAGCTGCTATAACAGAAAAACAATGGCTTCTGCAACTACACATGTTGGTAGAAATTGCAGAACCAGCAAAATTTGGAGGCCCACCCTACTTCCAACTTCAGCGTCCCCCACAAGTACATCTGGTTGGCCAAATCTAAATTTTATCTGCAACTAAGCCACAAAGGAATCTGGAAAATGTAAATGTTAGCTTTTCGGCCTCTATTATACAAGGAGCCATATAGTGCCATGCTGATCCACCATGTCCACTGTTGTTGGGGAGAATGTCACAAAGTCCTCCGAGTTTGAACTCTTAGCATCTTCTACTACAGTTTGCTTAATGCAGGTTGTGGTCTTTGCCTCTTTCTGCCAGTAACTTTGAGTCCTCTCTTTAGCTCTGACATCTTTTGGGTTGCCTCTTTGTTAGAATCATGATGTCACTCCAAAGAATCCTTTCGGGAAGTTTCTTTCTAACAGACAACTCTAAGCTGATTCTCTTCTCTGGGACTATATGTGTGCAGGAAACAGTTAATTTCTAATTCAGATGATACAGCCAACTTCTTGCATAGCCTTTACTCTCATTGCTCCAATACCAGGCAGGCATGATTAGTAGGCCAAACCTACCTGCCTTTCTCTTTCTGCAAGATAATCTACCCTATAAAGGTCTTATGCATCCACCCTTCTGGAGGGCCTTCTCCAGTGGCTACAGATGAAGCATCCTGTTTGTATTCATAAATAAACTCCTGATGCAGTTCCTAGCATGCATTGTTATTTTCTAATATTCAAAATATTTAGATGTAGATAATTTCCTTATTTACACTAAAGAAGAGAGTGATCAAGAAAATAAGCAATTCAACAAATGTCCTCCAGCTGCCCAGTTCCAAATTCTGAATCTTTTTGTTATACTCCACTCTTTCCAGAGCATTCAGAAATTATTCTAAAGATTCAACAAATTTCCAGTCACTTCCTTGATATTAATGCACAAAGTCTGTGATTTAGTTTATAATTTTTGTATTTTCATGTCATATTATTCATTTTTTCTCTGATTTGAAATCTAAGTAGGTACTAGCATCATTTTTCTCTCTAAGACATATAAATTTTCTCAAATCTATATCATCTATTACTTGCTAAAGAATATTTATCATATATTGGCAGCCTGAATGGAGAAAAAATACATTTGTGAATACTTCAAAAAATGACAAAATTGAAAAAAGTCCTCTATCCTCTATATGTTTAAGATGATCTCAGTAAATAAAATGATTTTTTTCTTATAGAATATTTTCAAAAACTTCTATTCAATGTCTTTATTTTCTATGGCTGTCATTATTATTTTGTTTTCCATCACTGATCTGATGATTATCATTAGATTATTTTTTGTTTAAATTTAAGGCACTTATTTTCACATATTCCCTTTCCTGGTTTAACTGCCCACTTCTCTACATCATGTTTACTATACTGAGGGTTATATAAACCCTGACAAAATTAATAGTTTCACAGAAATAAAGGTGAGATATTAGGATTCAGAGATTTTCTCAGTCTTAGCCTTTTCTTTACTTGCCAGGCATGTGTACTAAAATTTTTCATAATTTACATCAGCTCATATTGCCAGTGCCTGAAATGCTCAGCATTGCTTAATGGTACTTTAAGAGTTACTTTCCTATGTATGTAAGGTGGGATTTGGAACAAGACTTCTCATTCTTCTCCTGGGTATCTTTTGGGATTTAGTGAGAGAGGAGTTAAATTTGCTTTCCTCAGCTCTTAGGAGCACTGGGCTGCAGCTCCCCTACCCATCCCTTGGGTGCAGCCAATCTGTTGACTAAATTACTGGCATATCATCCCCCTCCAGGTCCCTGCTAGGATTTCACTGAGCTCTATATTCTGGCATGGTCAACTGAAAGTTCTGATCTCCTCATTTGGTCTCTGCCAGTAATTCCCCTCAGGGTCGACTGTTGCTTCTGTTATCCTCTGAATCAAACACATGTTGTCCAGCACATTATCTTTCATGAAATATAAGCCTTTTTCACCTTATTTCCTGGCAATTTGATCATTGACTCCAGGTTTCACATTGAAAACTGTCTCAGTCTATACTGAGTTTTCCTTGTTCTTTATACTCATTTTTCCCCTTTGGATTTTCAATCAAAAAGTATGGTCTTAGTGGATTTTAATTCTCTAGCTTGTTCTCTATGTTGCATAGTAGTCCATAGCTCAGTCTTATGCCTTTCCTTCCTATTCCTTCTCTAGAGAGTAGATATTTTCATCCATTCTTTTCTCAAAAGTCACTATGGAAAAGGATCCAATAAATTTATTTATACACACACAAAAAAAAAATGTTAAGAGATTTGCATTCAAGGGAAACAAAGCGTAGGCCAAAGGAAAGAGGATGTAAAAATGTAATATGTCTCAAGCCATGATTGATGGATTTGGCCTACAAACCCACCAAGTGCCTTCTATATTGTTGAAGTTTATGACCATCATTATGGAGAGATATGTTGCTTTTAGGGAATAATTAGTCATTCGTTAATGGAGAATAATCTGGTTTTATAAATCTTGAAAGGAAGAAGAAATTCCCATAGCCATGGCCTGAGAATATTTGGTGGGCTTTTGGCTTCTGTGATGAAGCAAGAAGTCTATTGTGTTTCAATATATATTCTGATTCAATAGGATCATTTCTTTACAACTCCAGAATCCTAGATTTAAATAGCTCTTTTGGGGACCAAGTTATTTTATTGGTCTCCAATTACTAGTTGTCCAGACCTCAGACTAAATCAGTTCTCTATTTTGGTCCATTATGATATCCACCAGTTTTTCCTGAAAAGAAATTGTAGGTGATAAAACTAATAACTCAAGGAAAAGGACAACTGTGACATTTAACAAGGACAAAATAAATGGTTCAATTTAAGGCCAGTATTGCTTTGCAGAATATGAAATGCCATACCCTTAGTAGTCCCAAAAGGCCAACATTTTTCAAAATCTCTCTGAAATGCAAAGGAATATTTGATAAGAGTCTACAATCTTTATAAAATATATATCTTTATATTAAGTAGGCTATGGCCTCCCATTTAACACGTATCTTTTCAAAGTCTAGAATTCAAGAATATTGCAATCTTCTTCTACATTCAGCTTACTTATATTTTAAAGATGCACTCCTTTTTCTAAATGTAAAAAAATCGATTTCTTTTCTAAGATTGCATTATACTCTGTGAAGTTCAAAGCAATTAATCATCTCACTTCATTTGATTGTTCTAAGTGTTCTTATTTTCAGAAATGCAGGAACTAAGTCTGAAAGATTGCTTAAGAACGTTGTACACACGGGGTGCCTGGGTGGCACAGCGGTTAAGCGTCTGCCTTCGACTCAGGGCGTGATCCCGGCATTACGGGATCAAGCCCCACATTAGGCTCCTCTGCTATGAGCCTGCTTCTTCCTCTCCCACTCCCCCTGCTTGTGTTCCCTCTCTTGCTGGCTGTCTCTATCTCTGTCGAATAAATAAATAAAATCTTTAAAAAAACAAACAAAGAAACAAAAAACGTTGTACACAATAAGCTAGATATGAATGTGTTTACCAATGTACAATGGAATCTAACCAGTCAGTCATCCTTAGTATTGTTATTTGTTCACATTAAAAAAGAAAAAAAAAAACCTTTATATTTATTGTTTACTCCAATGCTTTTCAATTTGTAGCCCACTAATAGAAAACAGTCTTTTAGGGAAGATAACTTGAAAACTAGGTTTAAATTTCTTATGAGTCAGGCATGTTAATGGGAAAATGGGAGGTTATTCCTACGTGGTATTTTCCAGAGTGTGTGTTAGAAAACACGAGGCTTTACAGATAGATTGAACTAAGTTTAAAATTCAGTTATACTGTTACTGAGGAACTAGCATAACCTGAATGACTCAGTTTATTCATCTCTTAATAGGTATACCACAAACTTATAAAGTTTGTAAGAATAGACACCAGAAAAGGCCTTGGCCTGAGTCTATAAAGGGTATAACAGGGTGGGGACATAGACCTGTTTCACTAGTTCTTATAACCTTCACTCGGGCTAATGGAATTCAAAACAGCTACTGGTAACTGGTATGCAGTCATGTAGCCAAAGCTTGAGGTTATAGAAAAGGGCATTAAAACTAAACACCCTTAAGAATGGCAAAAAAGAGCTACTTAAATCTCCTTCATCCAAATCAGGGAATTTCCAATAGCACCTGGGAATCACTGTGAGAAACTGTCCCGTCCCCTGTTCTATGTAGCTATCTTCATGATGTACCCTTTCACAAACCTGTATTATTCTTTGCATCTGTTGGTCTATGCATCAGTCATTCTTGAGGCAACTGTGTGGATTACGCTGTCCTTATTAAAAAATGTATGTGAAGTGTCTGACACATAATAAATAAACCTTTAATAAATGTTATATTCATTTGTCCTCTTCTCAATACATACTATGTACCAGTGACCATACTTCCCATTTATATATGTATTTCTCTTATATTTGTCATAAAAACTCTGCGTGTCACATACAACTACTGTGATTTTGCAGTTGGGAAAATCAAACCCTTATGTAAAAAAAAAATACAAATCTAGTAATTGGCTAAATTGTTTGGGGCCCAAAACTGACTCCAAGCTTATGTTTTTTCCACTGTCCTATAAGTTTTCATTTTCAGTGAAGCATACAAGTGAAAAAAAAAGATTTATTCTTTATACCTAAGAAAACAGTATATAGTGAAGAAGGCTGGTGCACTGTAGATTACTGTCCAACTGATGTGTAGAGTGAAAGATACAAATAATATAATGGTGTAGATAATGATTAATGATGATAAACTCAAAAGTCATGATTGAATATTTCTCTTACATAAAGGAGTGAAATAGAGATAACATGAAAGAAGTAAAAGGGAAGGTAATAAAATTGTATATAAAAAATGAGAAGTTTTATACCAGGCCTGAAATCTCTTTTGGTGGAACAAAATGGAAAAGTAGATTGGACTTGCATCTAAAAATCTTTGGCTAAGGATCTAACATTTGTATTTTCTGTATGTATGATCTATCATCCCTTAACAAATGTAGTCAATGGGGCTGCCTGGGTGGCTCAGTGGATTAAGCGTCCTACACTTGATTTCTGCTCAAGTCATGATCTCAGGGTCCTGGGATCTGGCAGCTTTGGGCTCTGGGCTCAGTGAGGAATCTGCTCAAAGATTCTCTCTCTCCCTCTACTTCTGTCCCTACCCCTGTTCTTATGTGGGCACACACACTCTCTCTCTAAAATCAATCAATCAATCAATCTTTAAAAAACAAAACAAATGTAGTCTGACCTGACACATGAGCAAAGGCAATCCAATAGAGAAAAAACATCCTCTTCAAATAATTGGATATCCATATTCAAAAAAAAAAAAAAACAAATCTAGACAAGATCCTCTACCTTTCACAAAAATTAACACAAAATAGATTATAGACCTAAATGTAAAACGTGTATAAATTCTAGAAGAAAACTTAGGTGAAAATCTAAGTGACTCTGAGTTTAGCCAGGAGGTTTTAATCCTTTTTTTTTTTAAATTGAGGTATAATTAACATACAACGTTGCATTAATTTCAGGTGTACAACATAAAAATTTGGCATTTGTATATGTTGTAAAATGATCACCACGCTAAGTCTAGTTAACATCTGTCACCTTACATACTTACAATTTTTTATTGTGATAAGAATTTTTAAGATGAGTTTTTAGATACAACACCAAAGCACAATCCATGAAAAGAGAAATTGGTAAGTTGGATTTATTAAAATTAAAAACAGCTGTTTTGTGGAAAACATTTTTAAGAGAATCAGAAGTTTAGCCACAGAATTGTATGAAAACACTTGCAAAACATATATGTGATAAAGGACTTGATTAAAACAAAGAACTCTTAAAAATCAATAATAGGTAAGCAAAATACCCCCTCCCCAAAATAAGCCAAAGATCTGAGGAGACTTTACAGTGAAGAAGATACATAGTTAACAAATAAGCATAATGACAGGTGTTTAACATCATTTGTCACTAGGGAATTGCAAATCGAACAATGAAATACCACTACACACTTAGTAGAATAGTTGAAATCCAAAAAACTGAAAATACCAACTGATGTTTAAGATGCAAAATGACAGGAATTACTCTGAGGGAATGCAAAATGGTATAGGTACTTTGGAAGACAGTTTGGTATTTTCATACATTGCTAAACATAAACATCTTACCATATGATACATCAATCATGTTTCTATTTACTTCTCCAATTGATTTGAAAATGTATGTCAACAAAATCCTGAACACAAGGAACACAATGTTTAAAGTGACTTTATTAGTATTCATCAAAAACTTTAAGCAAGATGTTCCCTAATAAACAAATGATAAATTCTGGTATGTTTATGCATTAGAATATTTTTCAGTATTAAAAAAGAAATAAGATATCAAGCCATTTTTAAAAATTAGATATACTTTAAATGCATATTGCTACATGAAATAAGTCAGTCTTAAAAGGCTACATATTATTTTATTCTAATTATATGACATTCTTGAAAAGGCAAAACTATAGAAACAGTAAAAAAAATCAATGGTGGTCAAAGATGTAGGGGAATAAGGGAGTAAAGGATAGGACATTTTTTTAATAGCAGTGAACATATTCTAAATTGATACTATAATGGTGGATACAAAACTAAATACTTCGCAACACAACGAGTGAAATGTAATGTATGCAAATTAAAAAATATATTTAGGAGGTCAGGGGATACTGGTACAGAATGCAGAAGATGACAAAACAATCCGTGTATGAATGTATGAAACAACAACACTGAAGGGTTAAGGGAGAACAGGTGCTGACCTAGGGAACTGTGAAAAGGAGAAGAGTCTATAAGACTAAAGGCAAAAGAAAACCCACATTAGCACTATACTGTAATTGATAAAATTTATTCCCATAAGAGTAGAGGCTAACAATTCTGAAATCACTATACATATATACTGGAATTGAACAAATAAGTAAAAAGATGTTATTGGAGCATTTAATTTTTTTCGATGGTGGTCATAGGAAGCCAGGTTTCTCACTGTTAGAGTGGTAGTTTACAGGTCAGCAAGAAGAGGCTAGAATAATTTATAATAATTTATGGTAATGGATTAAGGCCATAGACATCAGAATGAATCCACATTTACCTTAATGTAGATACAGGTAGCTAAATATAGAAACACTGATTTTTATATGTATGCAAATAAATTTACAATAATGTACTAGCATATGTGTGTGTATATATGTATGTATTTATATGTGTGTGTGTGTGTGTACTGACAGCTGACAAGACCTAGAATCAGTGACACCCTAGTATCAAGGAGGACACCTTACACCTAGATCTTGAATTTCTAATTAAAGGGATCAGAGCACCTTGGAATTCTAGGAATGAGGAAGGAAATATGTAAAATGAGTTTGGAGCATCTTGCAGTGTCAGAAAGTAAGGAAATACTGGAATTTAAAAAGCACACAATGATGGGTTATGTCAAAGGGTGGCAAAACCCAATTGAACAAGCCCCCAATGGCCAAAGTTTGAATAATTTGAAAAATAAAATAAAGTAAGGTAGTATTGGAGTATAACTCAAAGAATAAAATAAATATCCATGAGTCCATAGTGATGTAAATAATACAATTAGATAAATTAATAAATGGAAGAGAAGAGGCAAATCTCCTATACAGACGAATGTATAGATAATTCTGCTCTCCAGTAGGTGAAGCATAACTCCCCACTTGGTAAGTGTGGGCTGAGTATAGTGACTTTCTTCTAAAGAGTATAGACCATTTTAAGCCAGGTGACCCTAACCCTAACCTTTGATATGATGTGATGAAAATGCATTTTATTTCTGGTATCTTTCTCCTAAAAACCCACACCCCTGGTCTAATCATGGAAAAAACATCAGACGTAACCTAATTGAGAGACCAGGGTCTAAAAACTTCTGATCAGTACTCCTTACAATTAGCAAGATAGATGATAAAAAAGAAAAAAGAAAAGTTTGAGGAACTATCAGTCAAGGGGAGGCTAAGGAAACATAATGAATATATGTAATGTGGTAATTTCAATAGGCTCCTCAAACAGAAAAAAAAAAGTTCAGTAATAAGGATCTGAACAAAATATGGACTTCAGTTAACAGTAATGTACCAATCTTATTTCATTAATTACAACAAATGTCCCATACTAATATAAGATGAAAAACAGGGGACACTGAGTGCAGAATATATGGGAACTCTATATCATCTTCATGATTTTTCTGTAAATCTAAAACTGTTCTTAACAACATTACTTAAAAACAATGTTTTATAACTTGTGTCGGCACATGCAGAATGCAGCAGAGCCAGGATTTGAACCTAGGCATTCGGACCCCGCAGCCCACTTTATGGCCAAGTAATACTAACTGTGAAGAGAGAGAAAGATAAATAAGACTATAAAAAGAAGTAACCTGAACCAGGTTTAGGTTGAGAAAGAGTTGGTTAACAAAACTAAATCAGCTTCTTTATCAAATTAAAAGATTTCTAGGTATCTTCAGTGGACAAATGTAACCACGACTACTCAAGAAAAGGACAGCATTCAACCATAGAATCATTTCCCCACCCTGAACCTTTCGGTCTTGGGGCACATCCTGGAACTTCTGTTCCATAAAATATTCACTTTAGGGAATAAGACATGCCACTGTCACACATCTGGGAGGTGAATAAAAGATTATTCTGAGCTAAACCTTGGGCATTCCACATAATATGTTAATTTTCGTTTGTATATTTGTATTTTTTATTTTTAAATAGAGGAAGGAAGACATACTAAGACTAGAGTATCTAGTTTATATCATCAGTCTCCATTTAATAGAAAAATCAAGGAAAGGAAAAATACAAAATGACATATTACCTACTGTTCATTATTGGCATATTTCTCTGTCTATTTAATTGAACCAATTTTAAAATAATGATATATGTTTTTCTATAATTAATATTAGTTTGTCATTTTATTTTCCTTGGCAGCGCTTTGTTCTTTTTTTTTTTCCTGATCATATAGCAACAATCACAGTCTAAATGTGCTGTAAATTATAGAAAGGGGAAGAAAGTCTGTATATATCTCCCATTTCCATATTTTAAAAACACAAAATGATGAAGGTAGTTTAGTGGCTACGAAGCATTTGACTGAGCATTCATTCTGATTTTTGTCAGGACCTTTCTCTCCTCTGGTTCCTACTGTTCAGTCCTAGGACCAGATAGAAAACAGTACATCTTGAATTCTCCTCTGAAAATGTGAAATGAAATAGTCTAGAAAAATATAAAAATACTATGAATAAATGCCTGTTGTAAAATTAACACAAGAGATGGAGCGATCAGGGGTGCCTGGGTGGGTTCTGTCAGTTAAGTGTCTACCTTCGGCTGGGGTCATGATCCCAGGGTTCTGGGATCGAGCCCCATGTCTGGCTTCCTGCTCAGCGGGGAGTCTGTTTCTCCCTCTCCCTCTGCTTTCTTTGTCTCTCTTTCTCTCTCTCAAATAAAGTCTTAAAAAATAAAAAAGGGAGAGAGAGAGAGATGGAGTGAACAATTTCCCTCAATGATTAATATTCCAAAATTTTAAAAAATGATCTAGCTTTTATAATTAAAAATGTTTATACTTAGCCCAGTGAATGATATTAAGGACTTAATCAAAAATGGAGTTTTCTATAGTTGTCAAAATAAAACAAGAGATATCCTATCCTATTAAACACAAAATATATGAAAGTCATTCAGCATGCCATCCTGAAGTCAAAAACAAGTAGTTACTGCTGTCTTCTTTAAATCTGACATTCATACAATTACAACTATGTAGGTAAATTTTTGCATAAAAGTCAGAAAGAAATGATATTGCTAAATAGTAAATATGTATATTTCCAAACATATTTTATATGTTCCAACTACATTCTAAATTCCTTTACCAGTTTATCCAAATAAACTGTTACTTGTTAGTCTCTTAAACTTTTAAAGCTATTTTGTTTAGCTCACATGGGTAAAGTATTGACAACATTAGAGTGATTGATAGGTATTATATCATAACTAAAATTTTATAAATAATTACAATACTGTAAGGCTAGTTATGATATTTCATGCACAGAAAGAACATATTATTGGTCACCATTTTAATAAGTACAGAAAATGTAAATATGCATAGACCTTTCAGGAAAAGGTAAACCCTAAATCATACTGATAAAAAGAAATTAGAGAAAAAGTTCTATAGGGACAATTTAAATATAATGCATTATCTTATTAACTTTTATTTTGATATTTTTTAATATTTATTATATTTCAGTAGTATTCTAACAGAATTATTCTGTGATGATTCTATTAAATAATAAAGCTGGGATAATAAGGATGATAATAATAATGAGTGTCCCTCTGTGAGTTCCTCTTTAGACCCTAAGGATCATTGTTGGCTTATGTTAGTTCCTCTAATAATCACAAGTCATATGAGCTAAACATCATTATCTCAGTACTTTGAAACAGATAGTTACATTTGTTGTATGCAATCTAGAAATTTAATGTGGTTAAACGTTATTTTTGCAATCCATAAAATTGACATTTATATGATGTTTTACATTTCCTGGTAGCATGGATGGGTATTTAGTAACTTAAACACAGTTGGCTACTTTTAATATTTAAAATATAAACATGTTTATAACATTTTGAAAAATATAAAAGATTGAGATACTCTAAATGGAACCCAAAAGAGCTTACCAACTGTTGTTTAATTTCTTTAATTTTAATATGGAGTATTGACAGTATACCAATAGAGCATCAACCTTGAAGCTTTCTTTAAAGTTTTGAAATCACTTTACAGAGAAAAGACATACATTTCCAAAATGATTATTATAACTAATCTTTATTCTGAAATGTTGAAATGTAGTAAGAATGGTGAAAAACTCTATAGCTTTGGGCCCATCAGTAAAGTACATAATGATTTATTCAACACAAGTTATATGCCAGAGATTATGCTGATCAATTACTTTTATTGTTTATTTTATCCACACAATGAGATTATGAGATTTTATTGTCAACAAATATGAGAACTGAGGTTGAAACAGTTGAAATTGGAGGAACAAGAAAAATATTAAAGAAAAATCTAAGTAGAAAAACGAACTATTACTTCTCAATGTACTAGAAGTAACTATTTAAAACTCAGAAAAATAAACTATAAGATTAATGAATCTAAGCATTATGATTAATAAACAAGGGACACAAACACCTCTTCATCCAGAAGACTAGCAGGACTTTTCACACAGTGATCATTGCATGATTCCCAAGAGCCACAAGAGAGAAAGTCTCAATGAGCAAGAACTTTTGAGGTCTCTCCTTGAACTATCCTGGTTTTGCCCAATTGGTTAAATCAGGTCACAGTCATATTGGTTATTGTCCCATGGCCAAGAACATAATAAGGATGGGAAAAGACTACCAAGGGTAGTAGCTATAGGGAGGTAAATTATTTGGAAGGAATCTAAGGTGGAAATTGATTTTTCTTATTTCAAGCCTATCCTCTGTCCACCACAGGGTCTATATCTGCAAAACACAAACAAATAACAACTGTCCCAAGACTATTGGTTCTAAACCTTCTCACTCTCAAGTGTCGAAATCAAATGATGCCATCTTACTGGCATCTCCATACGATTTGGTAAATGCCCCTCTTTTTCCCCCATAGATTATGGTCTAATATGCCTCTAAAACTCCTGCTGGAATCAGTTTCATTTATTTTCCCACTGCTACTTCCTTCATTCTGTTGACACTCACACAAGAGCATATATGTGTTAAGAGTATGTATTCCAGAGTCAAAATACATATATTCAAGTCCTGACTATGTGACTTTTAGCAAGTTACTTAATCACTCTGCTCTAAGTTTAATTCCTTGTTTGTAAAATCAAAAATATCAAGTACCTCCCTGACAGGGATAAAGTGAATCTTAGTTAAAATAATATGTATAAACAAAATACTCAGAATTTGCTTGATACTTTCTGTGTTCAATAATAAGTAGCTATTAATATTTTATTTGCTTCCTGCTGTCTGCAAATCCTGCAAATATTCTTAATTCTTTGTAAGACTTTCTTTCTTTCATTTTTCTTTCTTTCTTTTTTCTTTCTTTCTTTCTTTCTTTCTTTCTTTCTTTCTTTCTTTCTTTCTTTCTCTTTCTTTCTTTCTTTTTCTTTCTTTCTTTCTTTCTTTCTTTCTTTCTTTCTTTCTTTCTTTCTTTCGTTACACTCCAATTCCTGCTATAAAATTAGGTGATGTAAATAATATTATGGGCAACTTATTTAACACTGTTGAGCTCTGAACTTTGTTGTTTGTAAGAAACTTTTCTTCCATTTTACCTTGGTAACTAACCTTCTCTACCATGCCCTGAAGTGCCATTTCCACAAACGTGCCTTATCTGGAATCATGGTTCTACACCTTCCACTCTTATGAATCCTTCTCAGTTACTGCATTCCCTGTTCTAAATCTTCATTGGGAAATTCCAGTCTTTGATTTCTCCTTTCATTCTCTATCCACTGGCAGCCTCCTGACGTCTTTACCTCCCTGTATAGATTCGTTAGTCCAGCAGGTCAAGTTGTCCTTTGCAAGTACCTTTCACTTCTTTTTGTCTGCTCCACTGGGATTTTAAATTCTTTAAAGTTGACCTTCACTTCCTGGCATAGAATCTTCCTCACACTTATTTGGCTCAAGTTCCAATTCTTTTGACCCCCTCCCATCCCTGTTCACTTAAGTTTACTCCTCAAATCCCCTGGTCACAGCCTGAATGCATTGTTTCAGGAAAACTTCCCGTGTGTTTTCATTGTATAATTTAACCTTCCTAAATTTAACCCGCATCAAAACTATGTTTACCTAAACCCTCAAACTCTACTTATTTATTTGTCAAATCTCTTATTGGCATTTGCTCCACTAAGCCCCTTGAGTGCAGGGACTACAACTGACTTGCTTGCCATTTTAAATAGTCAACTGCTTTATAAATATTATTGTTATTGATGTCCAGTGTCAGTATAGACATGAGTACTCTTTTGGCTCTTTTTCTTCCCACATACCCCTTCTTCAAACTATTTTCCATTTTCTATGCAAAACAGAATTCCTTCTCTTAAAATTCTGAGTTTTAAAGCTAGTAATATAAACCGGGTTCTGTTAGGTCACTATATCCAAGTCATCTGTTTTGTATTGGTTAATATTATTTCTTGCAGATGACAGGAAATGCAATTCAAACTGGCTTAAACAACAACACAAAAAATTTTATTGCCTCATGTAACTGAAATGTCCAGCTGTAAGTTTTCAGGTGCAGCTTGATCCGGAGCCTCAAATGCTGTCAACAGGACTTATTTTCTCTAAATGTCTTGGCTCTAAATATACTATACTGGCTTTGTTCTTAGCCTCCCAGACTTTCAGGTTTAAGCCTAATGGGGAATAGTCTCTGCTTCTCTTTCGTTGGCCCCAGGAAGCATCACATTCTATCTCAATGGCTTTGTTTGGGTACTCATCACTGCATGCAAGAGAATGTTCTATTTCATTTGGTCAGACTTGAGTCTCCTACTTGCCTGTCCTAACCCTGACATTAGGGGTGGAATCCTATGTAAAGCATCTGGACGGAGACTTTCTCAAAAGGAAGTTGTAGAAACATCTTATATAGCTACCAGACTAAGAATATGCAGCAAACACACACAGATGTGTACTTGTACACACATGTTCACTATAAATCACATAACTAGAAAAACATTGATGAAACATATCTGCTTATATTTATACTGCCTACTCTTACCATTTTGGTCACATAAAGAAGAAAAAAATGTCATGCACATGAAATGCAACAAGATCCATCTCTCTAATTGCAGGACATGTAATCATCTTTATTATATATGTTTCTCTTCTACAAAGATTTTAAGATAAAATTCAAACCACGGAGTTGGTGATATTTGTGCTCATCTTAGACATTCACATAGGTATATCAAAATTCATTTGAAAAGTTTCAGGTTAGCCGTCAGTTGAAATAGATTCCATACTCAAATTTTCTCACTTCCAAAATTAGCAGAGCAAAGAAATAATTAATCTCATGTTTCATGAAATATCAAATATGATTAATTTTTATAATAAAACAGCAGAATGTAAGGAAACCACATCTGGGACCATGTGGGTGAAAATCTGTATCCATGAGAGTATATAATTTTCCAGCCTACAGGATAAACATGGGGCATGACGGGAGGTTGGAAGAAAGACACCATATGCACTAAAAGTCATGTGTCAGTGTCTGACAGGAATTCAAACCCAAAAGGTCAATTCTTAAACTAATTGGAAAAATAAGATAACGTCAGAAGAAGTGAGAACCTGTACTTGGAAAAGGATTCACAGGAGTGTAGTGAGAGGGGCACTTGAGGAGGTCCTGGTCCTGCCACTTGCTATTTGACTTTGGTGAGTTGTTGAGATTATTTGGGTTACTGATTTTTTATCGATAAAATGGGCATAACACCCACCTCTCCAGTACTGAAAACAAATATCTATAACACAATAATATTAAAGTCAATTACTACTCCATTTTGGAGATAGAGTGTTAATTTATAAGGCAAGGGGGGAAGAGAGGATGACCATGAAGAAGAAAAAGCTAAAACAAACACACTTAGGCACAAAAGTAAGTGTAGCATGGAATGTATTCTCTCACCCATTCTTTCTCTAAATCTTAGATTTTTAAAACTCAAGAAATGAAATGTTGACTCGTTTTCATGAATGTCATTCTCCCTACTTTACTTAATTCTACCAATAATTTTTCTCCCCTATGTTAAAATCTCAAATTCCTGCCGACAGGATCTACTCTAAGATCATAGATAACTTTCCCAACTGGAGGTGTGGAAGAATCCCCAAATTACTCACTTAAACAGTTAGCTAATGCCTTTCAATATTCCGGTTTTCAAATCATGCCTAAATATGGTGGCTATATTTGGACAGGCAAAGCTTAAATAGAAGCAACAATAAATTGTATTTGACCATCCTGACAGCATAGAAGAGGAGGTGAGCCTTGATTATAAAAAATATTTATGAATTATTACCTTTCTCTCACCTCCCTTGAGAAAATTCTGAGCATGTTCACATTATCAACTATTAATTGGTTAACATATCAGTAAGATTTATTGAGGGTACATTCTTTAAGCTTTTCGAAAAATCGGTTGTATTCAAAATTGATGGTGGACCTTTCCTGGCAGATACACAGATTAATTACTGGGTCAAAATGTTTTATCAGTGAGTATTATGATTTTTAAGGAATGGAAAAATAATTTAACGACTCATGCCCTTTTCATAAGGACATCTAATTTTCTCTTTGGGAGTAGAGTCTCTTTGCCTTGTAACCACAAAGGCTGAGAAGGAATCCTTTTTATTCCCAACTCCCTCAAACTGGGATGCATTTTTATGAATGTGGTTTTTAAAACTGCACATGTGTTTAACTTGGTTTTTGACTTCACAATCCAACAATTTAGGCAATGACTGACCAATGCATAAAATCATATAATACCACTCTAGGTTTTATAGAAACCTAGGTTTTACAGAAAAAAATACAATGAATTTCTGGAGTGCACAGAAATGATACATCTGCACAGTCACATCAGTCCTCCATGTGTACAGTGTTCCATGCTCCCCACACACTCACCAAAAGCGTTTCCCCCTCCTGAGTAGGAGAATGAGACTCAAAGGCCTCTGTGTTTTTTCTCTCTCTGCTTCCATTAATCCAAAAAGTCTGTCCTGCACCATCAGACAGTATTTCTCCTTTCCCCATTTTCAACTATTCCCAGTAGTTTTATATCTGAGATTTCTAAATGTTTTAACATTGAGTTTCAGCATGATTTTTATAAATGGCACCATTATAAATATCACTGGTTTTACATATTTAGTAACTGACTCTTGCGAACTTAGTTTGATAAAATGAGTGAATTCATATTTGGAATAAAAACACAACTAATGATTTTGTCAGAAGTTTCAAAAAGTATGACTGCAATGAATCATGAGATATTTAATATTGAAGTTGTTTCATGAGTTTCCAGTGAGAAAATATCACCTTTTCTTGTATTCTCATGCTATTTTGTACTCCTTTTATAACATTCAAATTACATTATTGGTTTAATTCCTGCTTTCCTGACCATACTATGAGGGTTTCAAGAGCTAGAATCATAGCTCCCTTTTTCACTGAGCATAGAAGTGTCTGACATATGCCAGGTACTTACTTGGTTGATTAACGAATACATTTTAAAAATTTGTAAACAAAGAGAACTTGTGATTTTAACATCCTATCTCTCAATAAAATTCATCACTTGGTGACAAAAGTTCTTCCTAACACAGAAATTGGGTTATTTCACACCCCTACTTATAAATCATGCTAATTCTTTATTCTAACTTTCAAAAATAACTACCACATCATCTTAAATCTTCCCTTATACCAGTTTTCGTTCCCCACAATATTCTTCCCCACACTTCTTTGCCTCTCTATTTCTGCCATTATTACCTTGGCTTACAATATTATCCTCCTAATTCTATAACTTATGAAACTTTAATTCATGGTACTGCCAGCTCAAAACTTCAAACTTGGGTTGTGAATAAACTAATACCATTATGAGATGCTCTTCCCATTGTTACGATTTAGAGAGTAACTAAAGAGGAAATGTCCTTGAAGAATATCCCTTCATTCAGTTGCCTGAATTCTAAAGAAGACATTTACAGTGACTTTTGTTCAAGCATAAATGACTAGGACATGATATGAAGAGCCATGCAAATAGTGGGAGCCAGTGATCATGGCCGAGGTTCCATTTTGTCATGCTGTGATGCTACTGCGTATATTATCTGAATGAAGATCTGAATCCTGGTACATACATAGAACTAGTCAAGTAATGGATAAAATTATTCATGGTTGATCACAGGGCCCATGGCTCCTGAGTTGTAAAGATGATAACTAAGCTATTTAGTCATCACCCCATAAGATTTGCTTATTTTTGTGCTCTTAATTATGGTACTTTTCATCTTTTTTACTTCACTTATGATAGCCTCTCTTTTTATATTCTTTCCAGCTCCTTTAAATTTTATACTTTCTCCTTGAAAAAATTTTCCTGTTACATTAATGTATATTGAGCTGTCCTTCACTGAAATGTTATCATGTCTATGTTTAGCTTACAAAAAAAGAAAGAACTTGACCAAAAACTTGAGACCCAGACAATTAAGTGGTTAAAAGAATGTGTTTTATAGTCATACAAATCTTGCCATAGATCAGCATCACCACTTTCCTTCTGTGTGATCATGGATGAATTGCTTAACCTCTCTGAGTCCCAGTTTCCTCCACAGAAAACTGAGGATAGAAACTGTATATACATCATCACTTTGTTGGAAGCTGATGATAATTCTAGGTACATAATAGGAACTCATTGGTTATTCAACACCAAAATATTAGTCAGGTACCTTGGGGCCTAGACATAGCTATGCCCCTATCAACGTGACTTTGAAAACATCACTTATCCTTTTGACGAGCAATACTATCTTCTAAACTGGAGATAAAATTACATATTTTTGGTCTGCCTCATATAGTTGTTGTGAAGATTGGTAAAGATCATAGCCAGTCATTTAATCCCAACATTATTACGATGGAACATTTGTATTAATTATGATAATTTGTTCATTCAAGTGCTGTTATGGACTGAATGTTTGTGTCCCCCCCAAAATTCATATGTTGAAAACTTAAACTTTAATGTGATGGTATTGGAGATAGAGCATTTGGGAGGTAATAGGACATCCCTTGTGATGGGATCAGTGCCCTAATAGGAAAAGAGAAGAAAGAGCTTGTTTCCTCTTTCTCTGCCATGTGATGACACAGCCATCTGTGATCCAGGAAGAAAGCCTTCACCAGAACCTGACCATGTTGGCACCTTGATTTTGACTTCCTAGCCTCAAGGACCATTAGGAATAAATTTCTGTCATTTAAGACACCAGCCTGTCGTATTTGATATAGCAGCCCAAAGAGACTAAGACAGATACATAAGAGTAGGGGACAAGATGGAAAAAGATAAGGTCTTTATATAGTGAGTTTTTGCATGCCATTCTCTCAACATGGTAGGAGAAAAAAGAGCAGGCATTTAGCAAAGAGTTAGTTATCAGGGAATAATAAACCAAAGTTCAGAAGTGTGCTTATCTCTGGGGGGTGAGGGTAATAGGGGTATGAGATAAAAAAGGAGTGAGATGGTAGAGACAACATTATCTTAGAATGACTAGCTTATGTTAGATAGTTGGTCGCTGGGGATTCAATTTATTATTCTACTTCATAATTTACATAGAAGCTACATACATTCCCTTCTAAGTTTCAAATATTACATAACATTTCAAATGTTACTAAATAGCATTAGTAGTTACTGACTAAATGTTATTTTCGAATTACCATGTATATGTGAAATATATGAGGTATATTATGTTGGAGGGAAAAAAATTTTGTTCTCAAGGAAAATCTTTCCTTGAAGGACCTTCCCTGCAAAGATATGTTTACAGAAGATTTAAATATTAATATGAGTGACATTACTGCTTGACAAAATCCACACCAGCACTTTCCTTTTCCTTGTAGCTTACATCTGAACCTGAGTTTTCTAAGTACTCTCCATCATGCATTTTTCCTATCACTGAGTTTTACTCAGATTTTTATTCCCTTGCTTATTCCCAGCGACATAATTATACTTTTTTTCCATTTTAACACTCAGTAACATAATAAATAATTACCTAAGAAACAAGTTAACTTTATGAATGTGAAATGTATTTTTTTTTTGCCACAACATATTACACATTGCTTTTGGTTTAAATGTAAAACTAGGCACATAGGCAAACAAAGAACAAAGAAGCATGTTGTTGTAATCAGTTGTGTATTGGCCTCTGAGGATGGACTTCAAGGTATAAGCTTATAGAAATTCTACCTGGAAGTGTGTGCATTCCCTCCTGCTGTTTTATCCCCAGTACTTGCTTATACACGGGAATCGTTGTGGTGCTCTACTCACAGAAATTCAGTTGGGCTATTAGGCTCAAACCATGACTCTTTCATATTTGATATGTTCATTTTTTTCCACAATAAGCTACCTAGATTAAAATCTGTAAAATAAAAGAGAATTTTAAAGGTTTTAAATGACAATGTAAAAGGAATCCTGAACCACATTAAACTGTAACAACTTGGTCAACTTTACATGTTTCTCCTCATCTCAGTGACTTGCTTCTGCAGAGAGTGTCTCTGAAGAACAGATAGACACCAAATAAACAGATGTGAGAAAGTGTGAGTTTGGCCAGAATAAAGATATATCTTAAGGAAGATGGGCAAGATTCCCAGCATTCTTCAGAGACACCTGAAATCTGTTTTCTTTGTGGTGTGTAAAGTTTCCATGTCCAGTTGATTCCCTTATGATTTAAACTTAATTAAGTAGAGCATAGAAATATTTCAGTAGATTTCATGGCTTTGCTTTTGTGTCTATAAACTTCACAATGTCAGAAACTATATTAGCTTTTCCTGAGTCATTTTGTTATAACAAATAACCCCATGATTTCACTGGCTTAAAAAAAAAGGTTTATGTTTGTTCACATTATGTGTCAGCTGTATGTCAGCTGAGGCTCTGCTCCACAAATATTCATTCTGGAATCCAGACTGAAGAAACAATCACTATCTAAGACATGTCATTCTTATGGCACACAGAAAAGAATAATGGTATAAAGTGACATAGGCTCTTAAAATCTCTTCTTGACAATGGCATACATCACTTTTGCTTACATGCCATTGATCATACCAATAGCATGGCTAACCTTGATGTCAACTGAATGGTATCTTCCTACCTAGATGCACACAGCAAGTCATATGATAATGAGTAAGAAGTATATTCCTCCCATACAGGGAGGGCATCAAATAATTAGGAACAATTAATTACACAGTCTACCATAAGAACTTAGTCTGACATTCACTACAACATGCTTTGTACCTAGGACAGTTTTGGTCCATTATTAGTACTTGACTCCTTCAATGGTTATTCAAACTTTCATTTATTAATTTACTACTATATGCCTGAAATACATTAGGTGCTTGGGATACTGTAGTAAACAAACATCAATTCGTAGAGCTCTTATTCTAATGATAGGGAAGACACTATAAACAGAGTAAGTTAAATGTACAGCAGTTAGACGGTGATAATTTCCATGAGAACATTTAGACAGAGGCTGTAGTTTTAAATAGAGTGATCAAAAAGTCTCACAGAGAAGGTTATAGAAAGACTAAAAAGGAATGTGGGAGAACGATGTGGAGATCTGTCTGCCAGAGTGTTAGAGGGACAGAGACCATGAGGTAAAAAGTCCCTGATGCAGATATACCGAGTGAGGAGACTAGTGTAATTAGAGCTGAAGCAGATAGAAGGGATGTGGTAGGAGAATCAGTGCAGGAGAATTTATAGGGAATGTGGGTCTTTTCACATATTTAGCTTTTCTGTGATCGGGAAATCATCAGAGGGCTTCAAGGAACAGCATGATCTGATTTACATTGATTTGCATTTTATTTATTTATTTATTTTGATTTTTTTTTCTTTTTGATGATTTGCATTTTAAAGGATCATTTTAGCTGCAGTGTTGAGAACAGATTGATTTCCGGCTAGGCAGAAGGAGGACTAGCTATGAACTTATAACAAACTAGATGAGAGATGACAATGATTCAAAAACCATGGGGAGGGGTGCCTGGGTGGTGCAGTCGTTAAGCGTCTGCTTTCGGCTCAGGGCGTGATCCCGGCATTCTGGGATGGAGCCCCACATCAGGCTCCTCCACTAGGAACCTGCCTCTTCCTCTCCCATTCCCCCCCCGCCTGTGTTCCCTCTCTCGCTGGCTGTCTCTGTCAAATAAATAAATAAAATCTTTAAAAAAAAAAAAAAAACATGGGGAAGCAGTGCTGGTGGTAAGAAATGGTTGGGATCCAGCTATTTTTTTTTAAAGATTTTATTTATTTATTTATTTATTTGACAGATCACAAGCGGGGGGTGGGGGAGTGGCAGAAGAAAAGAAGCAGGCTCTCGGCCGCCTGTGTTCCCTCTCTCGCTGGCTGTCTCTGTCAAATAAATAAATAAAATCTTTAAAAAAAAAAAAAAACATGGGGAAGCAGTGCTGGTGGTAAGAAATGGTTGGGATCCGGCTACTTTTTTTTAAAGATTTTATTTATTTATTTATTTGACAGATCACAAGCGGGGGGGTGGGGGAGTGGCAGAAGAAAAGAAGCAGGCTCTCTGCTGAGCAGAGAGCCCAATGTGGGCTCTATCCCAGGACCCTGAGATCATGATGGAAGCGGATGGCAGCTGCTTAACCGACTGAACAACGCAGGTGTTCCCTCTGGCTATATTTTAAAGCTAAAACCCATTGGATTTCCTTCATGATCAGATGTGGGGTAGGAGATAAAGAGGCATAGGGATAATCCTATGATTTTGCCTGAGTCAATAAAGGACTGATAAAGTGGATTAACTGTACCAATAGATCCAATTTGTTCTCACATTCCTTTATCCACATATTTTGAATACAAGGATATTTCTTTCAATACTCCTATGCTGAGTCTATGCTTGGCCATGTGACTTGCTTTAGTCAATGTAACAATAATCTGTAAGATCTTAAAAGTGTTTGCATATTGGGGCTAACCCTCTTGCTCACCTGAAACCCTGAGGCTCCATGCAAATAGGCCCAAACGGGAGTCCAGATGATTAAAAACACACAGCCCAATCACCCTCATTGTCTGTGAGAATAACCAGTCAATCCCTCAAAGCAGAACCAATCGAACTGAATGGTAGTTAACCTCAAATACATGAGTAAGCCCGGCTTAGAGCAATAGAATAATTACCCAGCTGATTCTAGCCACTGCTAGAAACTGCTAACCCACATAAATGTTAGCAAAATAATTGATTGCTGTTCTTAGCTACTAAAATTGGGGGGAAGGGGTTTATAGCAAAAGCTGTCTGATACAATGAAGTTACTACTAACTTTGATGGGCATGGTTTTGTGAGGTTTAATTCTAAAGATGAAGACTAGAATTTTATTCTTGCACAAATTAAATATGTGATGCCTAATACGTATTGAAGTAGGAGAAATGAATAAGAGAAATACAGTACAACAAACAGGAAGCCTTAAGGACTCTGCAGATTTAGTGACCAGTTAGAGTGTGTGTGTGTTATTCTCCACAAGAATGGACAAAGAAGAGGAGGAAGCAGAGAGCTGGACTTGCTAGATATCTGTTAGATTTTAAGATGTTCAATGTTGACAGGTAAAGTAAATAAAAATTGATTAAAGTAAATAAAAAATCTTCAGAGTCTTCCAGTGTATCCCTATATTCCAAATTTCTTAGTCAAGCACTAAATAGGACTCAGAAATCTATGCTTGGTGCTGCGAGATATATACGTTTTTTTATATATAAAATAAAAATAATTATAAGATGATTTCCATATATTTGGAAAGAGATTAACATACATGAAACCAAGTGAAATGGAGTAAATGAAAAACTGCATTATACTAACTATAGGATTAGAAGAAATAGCAGAAGATAGTAAAAACCATAAACTAAAGTTTCTGGGGAAAATTTCTGGCAAATGATAAGTAGCGTTTTTGTTGGTAGAGCATGGGAAAAATAGGAAAGAAAATTTACAGAGGCAAAGAAGTCTTAAGGATAGAATGAAACTACCAGCTGGAGCAGGAGATGGATGATACAATAAAGTTGATGATTAGACAGACTTTGGTAACTCACCAATCACAGACTGTCAAGGGCAGTGTTATCCTGGTAAATATTTAACAACTTTCAAAGGCTTTTCAAAGACTGGGGAGGCTGTTTATTTGCAACGTGTTGTTTTCCGTGGTGTAATTTCTGCCAGCATTGCCAATTTCAAGCTACCAATATGGTTTGACCAACTTGTAAAATTCCTGAGATTAAATAGTCATATCTGTAGGCCAGTATATGCCAGGTCCAACACATCACTCCTAGACATTCTTACAACAAAAACATAAATATCTTTGTCATTTTGAGAATACTGCATCTTGGAATATTAAGCCCTCTGGATGTCCTGGAAAGTGACTGGTTTTTATTCAATCCAGAAACACGTCTAAAAAGCTAAAATGAAGTAGGTATTCAATTAAATGTGATTGATGATCTTTTCCTTATTGTTATGAGGCCAAAATCATAACATTTAGTTCCACCCTCTGGAATGCAGGAACTCATTGAGCTCTCTTTTTGTATGGGTTCATTTTCCATCTCTGGTGAACCACCTAATATGGCCCATGGTTCCATAGAGACAACATTATGTTGATCCCAAGTGTTCCATCCTGAATCTTACAGAATTCAATGTCCAAAGGGGCAGTTCATATAGAGTGAAAGAAGCTTATGAGTTCACTTATGCGTTCCACCATTTATCATCTCTGTATCCTTATAAAAACAAACTCACTTCTTCCTCTACTCACAACACTTCTGACAAGAGATGTATAACTTTTTCCACACTAAGCAATTTTCCAGTTCTTGGCAGACACTGAATGGATGTCCTATAACTTAATTCAATTCTGATACTAACTGACCAGAGTTAGCACAGACCTTACAAGTTAAGGGCTCAGTCCCCTAAGACTGCTTCCCCACCCCCCAGCTGCCATTTGCAAGTAGTGAGTCCCAGTTTGCCCACAACTTCTGTCCAACCTAGCTACATATCAGAGGTTCCCATGACCCCCTCCTCAGTTTCGATAATTTGCTAAAATGTTTTGTAGAACCCAAGGAAACAGTTTATTTACTATTATGGATTTATTACAAAGGGTATTTTAAAGAAATAAATAAACTGACAGATGAAGAGATATTTAGGGTGAAGTTTGAAAGGGCCCTGAGTATAAGAGCTTCTTAGGTGTTAGTCTGTCAACCTCCCAGAATACAGATCTGTTCATCATCTCAGAAGCTCTCTGAACCCCTTTGGGTAGGGTTTTTATGGAGGCGTCATTATATAGGCATGGTTGATTAAATCATTAGCCATTGGTTATTAATTCAACCTCTATCACTTCTCTTTTTCTGGAAGTCAGGGGATAGACCAAAAGTTCCAACCCTCTAATCACATGGCTGGTTCCCCTGGCAATGAACACTTCATCCATTCTTAGGGGCTTTCCAAAAATCACCCCATTAACATAAACTCTGATATGGTTGAAAGAGCTCCTTATGAATAATAAGATATTCACTTCAACCTTATTGCTCCAGAGCAGTTTCAGGAGCCAGGGACAAACACCATATATAACAAAAGAGGTTTCTATTACTCTTATCACTTAGGAAATTACAAAGGTTTCAAAGCTTTGGCGGGGAGCTGGGGATGAAGACCAAAATATTCATTTCTTATTATATCACATACCACACCTTGGAACATTACTTAACCTCTCTGAGTCTTCTGTAAAAGAGGGTAATAATAATCCTTACTTATAAGGTAGCTTATGGTATCTTATGATTATCAGCTGACAATTAGTTGTTCTTATTGTTTATTTAAATTTTAATGAAATCAGTGATGTTTCTTTACTTCTGTTCCTGGGTGACCTCAGATGAGTTAACTAATATCTAAGATTTAATTTATATTAAAATATTTAATGAGACATTTGATATAAATAGTTCTTCCAGCCTCTTATATTCTATAATTTCATGAGACTATAACTCAAATCCCTGGGTCATTTGTTGCTCTATCATATTATTTATTCATTGCTTAAAGCCAGCATTCATATTCAGAAGACTTAAGATATAAAATTTTGTTTGAGGTTAGTGAACTCCCAAAATTTCCTGCCATCTTCCCTATTATGATTAGTATTTTCTACCCACAAATAAGTCCTTTAAAATTGAAGTGTTCAATGAGAAAGCCACTAGCCAGCCATGCCTATCTAAATTTATATTAATAAGATTAAATCAAATAAAAAATTCAGATCCTCAATTGCATGAGCCATATTTCTGGTGTTCAATAGCCACATCTGAAGATATAGAGGATTTTTCTCATTGCAGAAAGTTCTATTTGACAGTATTCCTCAAATTATTCATGAGATTCCACAGCTCTTTTAAGCATAGCACATAAAGTCAGATGTCTGATCTAAAGGGCTGGGAAATGGGACTTTTGACCAAAATCACTAATTATCTATTTCTTTTCAACAAAATATCTATGTTCTCAAGTTACAATGTGGGAAAATTCCATCTTGCTTTCTCTACTGTCTCTAGCTAACCTTGGTTATCAATAACAATAAAATAGCCATCATCATTTAGAAGAACTTGTGACATAAATGACCTTAAGTGTTTCATGCATTCATCATTTGCAGGAGAGGAAACCATGAGTCACTCTTGTTACACTATTTTTAGCAGAAAAGCCGCAAATATAAAGGAAACCAATTGGATGTACTTTACTTATATCCTTTGTGCCATACCATCTCACATTCTTAGGATATAGCAACTTTTCTAGGTGTCACTTTACTATGGATCATAGCACCTCCTCTTTATTTCACCACGATGATGGATAGTTTGCAAATTAAGATCAGAAAACAATCCTGATTTAAACTTATGTGAGATAATAGAAAAATATTTATATTGATCTCTGCCTCCAGTTCATAGCACAGAGCTCCTAAGAACCTTGTAATTTCCTAAGTGATAAGAACAATAGGAGTATTACTTGTTCTAATATTTTTCTTTAACTCCATCCCTAACATAGGGCTCCCAAAATCCTTTTGTATTTCTAAGTGATAAAAGCACTGGAAGCATTTTTTGTTCTAGTAAAGCAATGCTGGGTGGGTTTCTGGATGGTACCTTCATCCAGAAAGACCAAGCCATGATCAGAAGTTTGAATTACCAGGCCTTCCCCCATTCCTCAGAGAGGGAGAAAGGCTGGAAATGCAGTTGATAATTGATCGTGCCTATATAAGTAAGCTTTCATAAAATCCCACTAGTATGAGCTTCAGAGAGCTTCCAAGTTGTGAAAACATGGAGGTGGTAGGAGACCGGCAGACCCCAAGAAGGTATGGAAACTCTATTCCCTTTCCTTTACGCCTTGTCCTATGCGTCTCTTCCATCTGGATGTTCATCTATATCCTTTATCATATCCTTTAATAAACTGGTAAATAAGTATCTCCCTAGTTCTGTGAGCTACTTTATCAAATTAACTGAACCCAAGGAGACAGTCATGGAACCTCCAATCTATAGCCAGTTGGTTAGAAGCATAGGTGATAATGTGGGTTTGAGACTGGCATTTGAAGTGGCAGGGGAAGGGGACAATCTTATGGGACTGAGCCCTTAACCTGTAAACCTTGCTGGCGTCACAGAGAATTGCTTGTTGATGTGGGCAAAAACTTCCAGATGTTTGGTGACCAGAAGTGTCAGAAGTTAATCATTTTGTGCAAAAGTAAAGGAAACACACAGAGAAGAGAAACACAGTAGTGAAGAGCTATATTTTTCCCTACACAAGAGGTGGGAAACTGAGTTTTTCATTTACACTTTGTAATAGATTTACATGAATATTAATATAATGAATGAATGTTAATGACTGTTGTTAATAAAATGCAAATACTTTACTTCTTTAATAAAATCAGAGCTTTTTCATTTCTGTTTCCCAATCTAAAATCTAATATCTAATATGTATTATATAATAGAATAGATCTTAAGGATGTAGCCTCATTGTTCTTACCAAGGAATTTATATTTTTGGTATGTGTTCATTTTATTGGTAGTAGAAACCAATCAAAAAATATTTTTTTAAAAAACAATTCTCTCAAGGATTTCTGCTTGCCTAATGAATTGACGTCACTCATTGAAGAAATTACATGAAGACATCCCTTTAATTTCAAACTATGGTATAAACTAGATTCATAGGCAGATCTACACCCTAGTTAGTGGGAATTATTTTCTTCTGCAGCAGAGCAATGTAGGTTACAGACAGGAAATAAAAATATTTCTGTTGTATAAAGAGTAATGTTAACTTAAAACAAAAACTGTCTACTTCTTACAAAAGGTTAATAATATTATTTTGTTGTGTTTGTTCTTGCTTACTGAGAGTATTATTCTTCAAAACGATGACTGGTTCGGGTCATGTTCTTCTTATGTCCAGACATAGACTACTTTTCATGGTATCCACTTGGATGAGAAGCAATATATTATGATGGTTTAGAGCATCCATTAATAGGAACCAGGCTGCCTGGGTTTGGCTACTCAACTTCAACAACTGATGTGACCTGATAAGTAACACAACCTCTCTGTGCCACCATTTCCTTATTTGTAAAATGAAAAAAATTATAATCCTACCTTGGCNCTGATAAGTAACACAACCTCTCTGTGCCACCATTTCCTTATTTGTAAGATGAAAAAAATTATAATCTTACCTTGGTGAATAATTAAATTATAAATTAATTTATAACTAAAGGATTTACAACTGTGCCTAGAGTAGTAATTCCTCTAGGTTAACAATTAATCATTTGGAGATGCATATTTTAAAAAGCATAAAATATTACTCTATGAATACATAAATAAATATATTTTTAATAGAGAGCAATAGGGATCATGATTTGTTTTGTGATAGGGTGAAAACTAAATAATGCCTCATGATTTTTCTATTTTTGCTTCCTTTTTACTTATACAGAAAATAGTAACCTATGAAATTTAAATGTGCTCTAGAGAAATTGTTCATCTTTATTATAAAGAGAATAAAAGTTCTGCCAGTATGTTCTTATATTTTCTAAGAAATAAGCAAATTATATTTACATTAGTCAGATATTAAGGATTTACATAGATTAATTTTTGTTCCTTATTCAAATACCTGGTGAAATTTCAAAGTAATATGAGTGGACTTCCCTAAATTAGGACCTGGTTGGTTAGTTATTTTGTAGAAAATCATGATCACATTTGGGGGAAATTGGATGTAGTAAACAATTTTAACTAAAAGCTAATTGGTTGGTAACTTTAACATTTATTTTTTGGTTACAGAATCTTTTAGTACTTCTTTTAGGAATTTTTTATTTTAATTTTAAATTACTGCTTGCATCAGTCAGGGTTGAGCACAGAAATGGAAATTACGCCGCATATTTAAACAGAATTTTATATAGTGACTTGGTCCTACCTTTGGAGGGCTGAAAAAGCGAAAAGGAACATTGAGGAAACATAATGGTAGCTTAACAGTAGGAAACAGTTGCCAGACATAGGAAGCGGGTTTATCAGAATCTAGAAGCTTGGGGGAGGAGCCGGACAAAGCCGGTACTCAGACTTCAGAGGAGGGGACGTTGCCTGGCCTGGCTGATGCTAACTCAAGAGCTCAGAAGGGCGCTTGGGAGTTGGGACAATTGCTGAGGAGGTTCCAGCTTCTGTGGAAACCCAGAGAGGCCATACTGAGGCTCGTTCTGGATCTCAAAAACACCTGTTTGTTGCCTAGGTGAGGTGCCGTCGTTTGGGCTATAGTGATGGGGACAGCAATAAATAGGAAGGAGAAAGGCCCTCTCTCTTCTTCCTGCTTCCAAAGTCCCTCTCCCTCCAGGTCCCCCTAGTGACAGAGGAAGTTAACTGATAAAGGAGAAATGTAATTTTTTTCAGAGACCCAGCCTCAGAGTCACAAAGCTGAGAAGAGAAGGGTAAACAAAGACTTCATAACTGAAATATGCTTAAAAATGAGATTACTATAAATGTAAATGTTCCCAGTGCTAATGGCTCTCATTCATCTCCTGGATCTCTCCCTCTTTCTCTCTGTCTACGCTTAGAATAAGGTGAACAATTCCTCTCATTTTCTCCAGAACTTTTCTAGCTTTAACACTGAAAAACATTCATCTGGAGAAAAACTTTTGTCTCACACAACCTAGGATGGTTGGTTGCTTTACCCTAGAAACTAATACTTAAGTTTCTATATATAAGGCAAGGAGAAATTGCCAGGATGGAAGGAGGAAGGAAAACATATTTTACTATGAACAGGTCTGTACATCTACAGGTTAGTCTTACCACCTGCCCTGTTTGTTATCTTTTAATTTTGATTATTTGCAGAGGACAGTAAAGAAAATTGATGGTGTAGGAGCAGATGTAAGAGGAAAAGTTTAACTCTGATCTCACTTGAGTGCAATTGTGCAAATTGTCACTACCTGACTGATAGCTGGAACTGATTTATCCACCCACTGAAGATCCATACACTGACGGGTTACTGCGTGCTAAAATTCAGAGAGCTTCCTGGAACCGAATGTTACAAGTTCTGAATCAGATTAATATTGGAATTACTAGTGCAGGCACAATGTATACTAGTGGCCACATTATCCATGAATGGCTAGTCCCTTTCACAGAATTGAAAGATATTTTATAGGACCTGTACGTTCAGCTAAAGCATGTCAACTTAATATTAATGTTTTCTGTGGGAATTGATTAGATGGAGTGTCCTGGCCTATCTGGGTGCCACTGAAAACATCATGGTACCGCCATCCAATTAAGTATCTGAACTATTACTTGTCCTCCCTAATGGACATCTTTGTACCATTTTAAGCCAATACAATCAAAAATTCACAACACACTTTTCTTTCATAGTCAAAGCATTTTTTCTTTGCTCTTATTTCTCCTCAGAATATTTTTAATGAAATTTAAGCCTCTTAAAGATCTGTTTTTTTACTACTTTCTCAACCTCAATTCCAAGGACTCTGCATCTCATCCTCTGTTCTCTGGTAATGTGAGACCTAGTTCAAATGTTGTATCAATTGCAGTGAAGGGTAAGCTAGGGTAATTAAAGCAAAGAGACACAAGTAAGTACATTTCTTCTCATGTAACCGTCCAGCAGGCTTAGGCTAGTGAGGCAGCTGTGCTCCATGAAGTCATTCAGGGATCTAGGTTCTCTCCTTCATTAGCTATGCCATTCTCTAGATGTCAGACNAGGCTTAGGCTAGTGAGGCAGCTGTGCTCCATGAAGTCATTCAGGGATCTAGGTTCTCTCCTTCATTAGCTACGCCATTCTTTAGATGTCAGACTCTTCTTCATGGTCCAAGCTGAGATGCAAAGCACCTGATTTCTAGGAAGAGGAAAAAGAGATGAAGTCCAAGGCAGCAGTTTATTTTTGCTCAAGTGAGGAAACTGCACTAGTCACAGTTGCTAACCTGGCCACTCATGGCTACCAGGAAGAATGGGAGCTGTAACAGGTTTGGGGGTACAATCAGCCACTCATTTTATAGAAGCTTCAAATTGCCTAAATAAACATAATCAATTACTTTATTTTCTATACCTTGAACATAATAGCCACTTATCACATCATATCATATATCTCAATCTCTACTTCTAATAAGAGACTGAAAAATCCTGAAAATGAGGGTAGAGGTTTCTTCATTTATATAGTTCCTAAACCTTGCACATGTAAAGAATCACTTTGTGTTACTGAGTTGATCTGAATAGGTTGCATTGTTGTGACAGCTAATTAGGTACAGAGATTATAACAACCTCTATATTATTGATAGGGATCCTGAGACTCTGACAACATCAAATGGCATTCTCAAAATCAAGGTCATGATGAAACTAGGATTAGAGGAAACTTTTCTGGTTCAATTTTATTAAAGTAAGCCAAGGAATATTGTTGGTCTACTCTGGCATGGAAGTCATTAATTTAAAAACTAAACACTAGTCGTTTGAATGGTACTGTGTTTATTGTGTGTGGATTTTTTTAATGTCAACATCCAAAGATATCCTTCTGCATCCTTATGCGACTTGACAATATGCATAACCTAATGCTTTCCTTAATTTAGCATCATTTTACAATGTCCAGCTGCGGTATTTGCAGCGAATATTGCCATTCTCAAACATCACGTTGGTTTTTGATAGTCTTAAAATTGAGATTGTTGCTATATTACAATATGAAGAGAACTTCAAAAAGAAAGACTAACTGATTTTAGTTAATAAGATGAATTCATTAGAAAAACGTAAATACACATGCTGATGATGGAGGAAAGGGTATGGAGATGATGCTGAAATTTGTCAGAAAAAAAAACAGTATCTTGGAAACTCAATGGTGACTGACTACATTATAAATAAGTTCTAGAATCAGACACATTTTTGTGACATCCTGGGTCTACTACTTAATAGCTCCACAACTTTTGGGAAGTGACTCTTTCTTTGTAAGCCTCAACTGCAACATTACTAAAATAAAGAGAATTCCTTAAGACCATTTTTTTGATAATCGAATTAACATTTTTTCTGGAATAGATGAAGCAAATAATAAATGACAGTTTTTATTACTGACTACCATTATAGATCTAAGTGCCCTATGAAATGTGACTGTAGCTAAGATATTGAAATAGCTTTGTTTAAATTAGCTATTTTGAAATAATCAAAAATAGTTGTTTCTCTAAAGTCCAGGCATTAGCATTCATATTAAATTTTCTATTTTTGTTAACATACAAAGAAAAATGACATAGTTTTTTAACTAGTCTACATTATACTTAAGGCAGTAGAGCAAAGCATAAAAATCCAACATACTCCAATGGGAAAACAGTCAATTGTCAGAGGGAATAACTGCAAAGAAATGCAGAGATTGGCAACGATCTTAGAAGAGCCGGGGAAACAAATACATATGAGATAGTTATTTTTAAAAGGGAGAAAAACAAAATCATGTTCACAGCCAAAAGTTAGAGTGCAATAAATTGAAAAGAAGAGAGATAAAAAGAGAAAATAGTTTTCACTAGTAGATCTTTGAAAGTAAAGTGTTTTTTCATCTACTACTTTCATTACAAACTAACATCAACCCTTGAGCGCCTCAAAAATAATGGCTTGGAAGAAAATTTGAATTAGACAGCGGACAATTTCTCCAGTGAGCTCTGAAACTTATCACTATCTGAGTTTTTTGATGGGATAATGTTCTTTCTGCAATCAGTTGAACTAAGTGAAAAGTATTCATCTATTTGTACCACTATATAAATTAAAAGAGTTAACACTGATTAACTTGTCATCAAGTTGTTGAGTTTAAAGGAAGGACTTCCATAAGGTTGATTGTGAATATTTTATTGAAATATTATAAGAACATGGTCAGTAATTACATATTTAATATGACATTGAGATGGCTGGATCCAACCAAAGTTTAAGAGCAGTGCAGATATGTGGCTCCTGGGTGGCTCAGTCATTAAGCGTCTGATTTGGCTCAGGTCATGATCTCGAGTTTTCAAGTCCCACATCAGGCTCCCTGCTCCATGCGGAGTCTGTTTCTCTCTCTCCCTCTTCTCCTCCCCCTGCTTGTGCCCTCTCTCTCTTTCAAATAAATAAACAAATAATCTTTTTAAAAAAGCAGTGCAAATGGAACCCTCATAAATATTGATCCATATAATTAATTGCTTTTTATGCCATACATTTTATGCCACTTTGTTTTATTGTTTGAATGTCTCTGTGATTACACTTTTATCTTACTTATATATGGGTGAAGTAAGGTAAATTTAATTAATTTTCGTGATAATTGCCCTTGTGATTTTTTAATTTTTGAAGAAAATCTATAAAAAATAGACATACCAGAACCAGGTTTCTTCTAACTAAAAGAAGCCTTAAAAACATACTTTTTAACTGGGGCATCTGTCGGCTCAGTTCATAGAGCATGCAACTCTTGATCTCTGGGTCATGATTTCAGGCCCCACACTGGGCGTAGAGCTTACTTTAAAAAAAAACAAAAACAAAACTTGAACCTATTAACATTTTAGTAAAAGTAAATGTAAATTAAAGATTAATTGTTCTGGGTTTCAGAGACACCATTTATTTTTTTTCAAACATGGGAAATTATGTTCATAGAAAATATT